>NW_003546273.1:201972-228650 GCF_000090795.2 Amphimedon queenslandica | reverse complement strand
GTTAGTCTGTGTGAATGCCAGCAATGGTGCGGTCACACGGAATTTAACAGTTCAGAATTTTGTGATTACTGAGCGTTTGATGGCAAATAGAGGTGTTTTTAATATAACTGAACAGGCCTACTGTTCAATACAGTCAAACAAGCCTATTGCTGTAATGCAGTATGCTAAAGGACACCTAGTAGATGATCGATCAAATGATGATCGTTCTACAAAAACACTACAAGATCTTGCTGATCCAGCCATGACGTGGGTTCCATCTGCTGGTCAATATCTTAACAGATACTTGATATCGAATGATATCTATTTAATCAGTGAGAGTGACCCTTTCTCCAGTAATGGTGTATACGTGACAGTGCTACCAGAGTGCTTCAATGCTAGTGCTATATTAAATAATGTTACTGCACTTGAGAGTGATGCTAGTAAATGGGGTAGATTTTACTGTGATGATCTCAATGATATATGCGGCTACGGTATTTCTGTTGACATACCACAAGGAGATCATCTCCTAAGACATGCTGATCCAAACTGTGCATTCGGTGCCATCTTTTTTGGTTGGGGAGATCAGAAAGGATATGCCTATCCTGCTGGCTTTGGAATGAGACCTATTGCAGGTATACACTTCAAATAATTGTAAATGTAATTTGTTTATTAATTCAATTTCCCTCTTTCAGAAACTTTTTATACTATTGAGCCTCTCATACCATCAGCCAGGGAGAGTAGTCTGGGTCCAGTGTCTGTTACAGTGTATAAATCTGGTAATGTTTCTGCTGCTAGTTCAGTTGAAATCACTACTATTATGTCTTGTGAGTTTACATATATTCTTGTATTGTATTCACTTTCCTTTTTTTTCTCCTTTCTGCAGCTAGTGCCAATGCAGCAACAAGTAAGATAATAATTTAGTTTTCATTTACTCTCTATATTTCCTTTTTCTTCAGTTGGTACCGATTTGCAAACACAGTCTTTAACTGTTAATTTTGCTGCTGGTCAAACTTCAGCTGTTGCAACTTTCAACTTCATGAATGACAATGATCCAGAACCATTTGAAACATTTTTGGTTGGTTTTGTTGAAGGTCAAGACATTAATATTGGAACACCATCACAAGCTGAGCTGGGAATAATTGATGATGACTGTAAGTGAACTATAAAGCAATGCTTTTGGTATAACTATTATGGCTGTCATTTTTCTTAATAGCTGTCACTATAATGTTTGATCCTGTACCTTACTCTGTCACTGAGGGAGATAGTAATGTAACACTTAATATCACATTTGTGACATCTCAGCCTCTTTTTGGAGCATCCACTATTAGAATAACCAGTATACCAGCTGCTGGAGACACTATTCAAGCTACTGGTTAGTAATTTATTTCAGCTGAATGAGTTCTTGACTTTCTTTTATAGCTGGAGTTGATTATGTGCCTTTCAATCAAATGATCACTCTACCTGCTGGTTCTACAGGTCATTATTATACTACCACCATCCTTTCTAATTCAGAAGCTGAACCACCTGAGCACTTCAGTGCAACTCTAGAGTTTGTTAGTGGAAGCCCACTGATAGTTACTGGATCTAATGCTACTGTAACTATTAATGATGTTGATGGTTAGTGATCTTTATTCTTGTCTCCTATTTATCACTATGTTTTGTTACTTAGTTCCTACAATTAGATTCCGGCCAGTCATGTATACTGCTATAGAGGGTAGGAATGGTCAAGCTGTTAGTGAAACAATAAGAGGTGTTACATCACAGCCTCTATTAGGAGAAACTACAATTCGACTAACTGATGTACCTACTCCTGGAGCTACCAGTCCTGCTACACGTAAATGCTTATAAATATACCCATTGCTTCTACTGCATTACAACAGAATCTATTGTATTATATAATTCTAGCTGACCACATCATTTGATGTGCTCTAAAATATTATTTTATGACACAAAATCTGTGCATTGTCATGAATAATGTTAAAGTTCATTTGAGCCCTCATTTTCTTGCTATAACTTTTTTGACTTTCTATTTTTGAAAAGATGCATACCAATATTGACATTTCTCTCCTTTTGCTGAGCTTATAGTTGGTCATATAGCCCTTGCAAAAGCATAGCCATGCATGCATGTACTTTTTACAATACTTTTACATTCTTTATGAGGTGTCTAATGATTCAGTGAATTATTATACATCATTTCTCTACTTTCTTTTGTCATTTCTTTATAGGAGATGCTGACTATATTGGCTTTACTCGAGATATAGTCCTACCTGTCGGGGCAACGGAGTTTTCTTATAATGTCACAATATTATCAGATGAGTCCGTTGAACAATCTGAAGTGTTTGATGTAGACTTGTCACATTTGAGTGGTTCACCGTTAACAGTAGTTGGACCAGACGCTACTGTCACTATTACTGATTCTAGCTGTGAGACATTAATTAGTTGAAATAGAATTTAACACAATTAATTAAATGACCTGTGATTGTAATGCTAGCCTTCAGGGTTTTCTGGCATATTGCTCATTTCAATATACTAGTAATACAGGGTACTTGTTTCAAAAATGCTACAAGAAAATTCTACATTCTAATAACTTTTTTCTGATACATGATGCATGTTTTATGAGTCTATGACTGTTCTTGTAAATACATGTACATGTACGTACTGTGTACAGTATGCCTTCAAGTTTTTTTGTCTGCAATGCAACATTATAAACTGATTTACTAATAATAATAATAATGATAATCACTTTATTATTAATTTATAATTGTAGTTATAACGTTGATGTTCAGTGCTCCTGATTATTCAGTGCCAGAGAATGATGGAAGAGTTACCCTTAACATCACAGCCTCAGCTCCTGTTACATCAAATACTGTCATTAGTTTGACTTACATTGAGACTAATGGTGGAGCATTAAACGGAAGTAGGTTTTTGAAAATTAAAATTAACGTACTAATATTGATTTAATTATTAGCATACAGTATTATGATGTAGTGAATTTCAAATTGTTTTATATTTTATTTTATTTGTTATAACTGCATCATTTTTTGTCTTGTTCCCATTCCTCTAGTGAATTTGCATAAAAAATACAAATTTGTAATTTTTGCATAAAAATTGCTTTATGTCTATTATAAGATGCACTATCATCATCATCATCATCATCATCATTATTATTATTAATTTATTATTACTATTATTATTATTATTTTATAGGTGATTTTGGCCCTGTTCCTGCCACAGTGACAATCCTAAGTGGGCAGTCCTTGGTTTCATTCACTGTTGATATAACAAATGATGTTCTCCCTGAGCCCACTGAGTCCTTTGATATTAGAATGGCTCTACAGTCTGGCCAATCTATTGTTGTACCTTCAGGAACTGATACTGCTACAGTGACCATTACTGACAGTGACAGTATGTTTATTGTCTTTCTTTGCTAGTTTAAAAAATATTATTAATATTATTTACTGGTGTGCTACATATTTTGATTGCATCTTATTATTATTATTATTATTATTATATTATTATAATGAATATTATTATTATTGTTATCATTATCATTATGCCATATTTCACCTTTCCTTTATTTAGGGAGCTTAATCAGTTATGCTCCAAGAACAGTTTCCAGACGTGAAGAAAACAGCCCAGCTCCACTGACGATAACTGTTGCACCACCATATTTCGAAACGTTTCAGTTTGAGTCTTTCAGTGTCCAGTTCAGTGATCGGAATAGTTTAGCCCAAGGTAAGTTTAAAGAGAAATAAAATCGGAAGATTCTAAAACAACTTTAGATACAGCATGAGAATATACATGTACATCTATGTACTACAAACTACTATTACAATTGTACATATTTTTATTCCAAGCATCACTCGTTTCTATTATTTATATATATATATTTTTTCAATATTCCAATTGCAGCTGGCGTTGATTATATTTCATTCAACGACTCACTGACTGCCGTAAATGGATTGGGTCCTATATCACATTCTGTGGTACTGCTAGATGATGAGATAATGGAACCCGATGAAGATTTTGGCATCAGACTGAACGTGTTGGGTAACGTTAGGGTTGACGTGGCCTCAACTGTCGAATTAGCCAAAGTTATCATTTTGGATACTGATAGTAAGTGAATGATAAGGACATTAGAAATATTGAAATAGTTTTAGTGAAAAGGGAGGAATGATAGAGAGCGTAAACGAGAATGAGTTAGATATTTTTATTTTAAGCTTGTACTTTTGAAAGTTGAAGTTTTTTTCCTAATTATGATATGTGTACATGACTACATGTACATGCATAAATTTTATAATTATTATGATAAATTTAACTTGTTGCTATACTCACTCCTACTCAGGGATCAGTATCGGTTTCCAGAGACCATTATATGTGACTGTTGAACCAGAGACCAGTAACAATCCAGTTGTAATAATTGCTGAAACTAGAGGAACTTCTGCAAGACCATTCTCTGTCAATGTGGAATTCACTGATGATTCTGCCATTGGTAAGAGATCACATGTTTATTATTATTATTATTATTATTACTATTATTATCATCATTGTTATTATTAAAAACAAGTAAAACAAAATATCATTATTATACAGTGTAGGGTGGGTTACAGAAAAATAAGTTAAACCAGGATAGTAGGGTAATGAAAGTAATAGAAGTCATCATCATCATCATCATTATTATTATTATTATTATTATTATTATTATTATTAATCTGATGTTATTATGATCAGGTGGTGGTGAAGATTATGATGAAAGGCACCCCTCAACAATTTCTGCCTCGTTTGAAGCTGGCACTAACAGAAATGCTACCATCAGAGCTAATGTTTTGTCTGATGATATTGATGAGTTTACAGAGCGATTCAATTTGTCACTGGCCTTTGGTACAAATGATCCATTTGTTAACAGAATCGATTTCTTCAGAAAAGACACCATTGTAGAGATCCTTGATAGCGACAGTAAGCAGAAATAAAGGCTAATATGATATTGGTTTGGTTTACAATTTGGTTCATTTTTCAATTAAGTACATGTATGTGATTCTTAGTTCAGCAAGGATAGTTTATGCACATTTCAACAAGTACGTGTACATGTAATCAAGCAAAAAAAAGAATAAAAACTAAAATAAAATTTAAAAAATAGAAAATTGCATACTAAAAATTCATTAATTTTGTTATTATATTTTTTATTTTTTATTTTAGCCGTCACATTCTTTGTTAATACAAGTGTAAGTACTACGTCAGTCCCTGAGGATCAAGATGCCATGATCTGTGTACAGAGGAATGGAAGAACTGATCGCAACTACACAGTGACCATACAACCAAGCCTTATTTCTGGTGGAGCCCAATGTAAGAGAGTATCATTATGACATTTTACTACTAGCATAATGGGGCCACTTTTGTATAGCAACCAATATTTAAAATGTATATTTTTGTTTGGTGGAGGATATTCTTATTTTGCTTGCAGTAGTATATTTTTTGTATGTAAAGCATATGCTATAGGAGTGACTGGTTGAAAATACATGTACAATGTGACTTAAACCTGCACGGTATACAGAATAGATAATGAAAAAACTAATGTTAATGCCAAAAGTAAAATCCACTCAATAAGCTATGTGATATAAATCTGCATTTGACAAATAATAAAACAGATCTAAATTTTATTATCACGATCATCATTGTTATTTTATTTATTTATTCTTTATTCTACAGCATCTGACTTCTCTACTGCTCCGATAATGTTCCTATTCAGGCCGACTGATACCCAGGTATGTCGCTCTGTCCCAGTGGTCGATGATGATATTGCGCTGGAGGGAAACGAGAACTTCTCCGTTAGTGTAACGGGTACATCACCAGGAGTTGATGGAACACCTGAAGAAACAACAACTACCACCACTGCAGTTATTACTATAATTGATAATGATGGTAAGGAATATGCTATGTATCTATCCTTAAACATAAATATGCTTTTGATAGTATAATAATCACATACACATGTATGTACAATGCTGCAGTATGATATTTAATGTGTTATGTATAGCTAGACAATTATGAAGAATCGCTTTCCAAAGGTTTGGAAGTTTGAATTTTTTTGAGCCAAAGGCATTTAATAAGCATAGCAGTTAATAGCAAAGGCTATAGTCCATGGTTTTTTCTCAAAAAATGGCTCCGAAATCACCCCAAATTTTTATTACATTTTCTGATACATATTGATGTCCTTATGCTGTGTAGAAAGTTTGAGTTGATTCTGACTTCAATTTTTTGAGTTACGCCCATTTTAAGAAAACGTCAAAATCCTGAAAAATACCCAAGGCTATTATAGCCCATGGTTTTTTCCAAAAAATGGCTCTGAAATCACCGCAAATTTTTATTACATTTTCTGATACATATTGATGTCCTTATGCTGTGTAAAAAGTTTGAGTTGATTCCAACTTAAATTTTTTGAGTTATGGCCATTTTAAGAAAACGTCAAAATCCTGAAAAATACCCAAGGCTATAGCCCATAGTTTTTTCAAAAAATGGCTCCAAAATCACCCCAAATTTTTATTACATTTTCTGATACATATTAATGTCCTTATGCTGTGTAGAAAGTTTGAGCTGATTCCGACTAGTAGTTTTCAAGTTATGAGCATTTTAAAAACAAAAACTACTGTAGTTCACTTGTCCTAATAATTCTTATCCTATGCAGTTTCTATGGTATTCTTTGAAAGTCCACGTTACACTGGTGAAGAGGGAGAGACTCCTAAAGTATGTCTGAACCTTACTAAACCAATAGCAAGACCAGCAGCAGTATCAGTAACATCAAGTAATGGAGCACCAGGACTTGATCCAGCAGAATGTAAGTTTACCAAGTACATGTACAAATAGTGAAATTTCACATAATTATTGTTACATAAAATTCCAGTGTGTTTGGAGGTGAGTATCAGTAATGTAATACCTGAGTCCCTTGATATCTGCCCTCAGCTTCACCACAAGCAGATATCTCAATACTTATGCACACACTTTCTCTGCTTTATATAGAATAATTCAAATATTGATGGATGTTCATACTACTGTAATAGTTAATGTATCTCTTCTTGTCTTCTATAGCTACTGACTATAGTGGTGTTCCCAGTACAGTAACATTTACCAATACCTCACAGCAGCAGTGCTTTGATGTTAGATACAATGCTGATACAATTTATGAGGCTACAGAAGGTGCCACATTAACTGCTGACCCTGGCACTACTGGTCTGCAGCCTGGAACCCCAATATCAGCAGTACTTGAAATACACGACTCTAATAGTAAGAAAGAGTTATCATATGAGCTTTTTTATTTTTTGTTTTCTCTCTCTCTCTCTCTCTCTCTCTCTCTCTCTCCCCCTCTCTCTCTCTCCCTCCCTTTCTCCATTAGCTCCCACTTTCATTGGTGAAGGTAACATGACTGGTTCTGGTATGAATGTTACTGTACGAGAGAATGAGACTGCTATTGTCTGTGTTAGCCTCTCTGGATCTGAGACTACCTCCACTGAAGTAGCCATTAATCTCACTTTAACCCCAATGCAAAAGCCTGGAGCACCAGACCCAGCAGAACGTAAGTTGCTTTTGTAATAAGGACACCTTATCAATAAGAGTATTACATGTATACACTACTGTGGGAATTTTTTTAATGTCCCAATTGGTACAAACCTATACAAAAGTACCTCTAAAATGAGGATACCTCTGTATTAAGGACAGGTAGTGTGGGTCCAATGGTGTCCTTAATAAAGAGGCTACACTGTACATGTATTAAGGACAGGTAGTGTGGGCCCAATGGTGTCCTTAATAAAGAGGCTATACTGTACATGTATTAAGGACAGGTAGTGTGGACCCAATGGTGTCCTTAATAAAGAGGCTACACTGTACATGTATTAAGGACAGGTAGTGTGGACCCAATGGTGTCCTTAATAAAGAGGCTACACTGTACATGTATTAAGGACAGGTAGTGTGGGCCCAATGGTGTCCTTAATAAAGAGGCTACACTGTACATGTATTAAGGACAGGTAGTGTGGACCCAATGGTGTCCTTAATAAAGAGGCTACACTGTACATGTATTAAGGACAGGTAGTGTGGGCCCAATGGTGTCCTTAATAAAGAAGCTACACTGTACATGTATTAAGGACAGGTAGTGTGGGCCCAATGGTGTCCTTAATAAAGAGGCTACACTGTACATGTATTAAGGACAGGTAGTATAGGCCTAATGGTGTCCTTAATAAAGAGGCTACACTGTACATGTATTAAGGACAGGTAGTGTGGGCCTAATGGTGTCCTTAATAAAGAGGCTACACTGTACATGTATTAAGGACAGGTAGTATAGGCCTAATGGTGTCCTTAATAAAGAGGCTACACTGTGGCTGTACATGTGCATGCATATACCGTGGTTAAACTATTTTATTTTTTGTTGAAATATGACCTAGAAGAGATCATATTTTATATTTATTTTTTGTTGTTGTTGTTTTATAGCTGAGGATTATGTCAGTACACCAAAGACAGTTACAATATCTCCTGGGCAAACGAGAGCCTGTACTCAAATTGAAGTGGTACAGGACACCATTGATAATGAGAATGATGAGCAGTTTTGCGTTAACATAACGTCAGACAATCCTGTGATTAGGTACCAGCCACCAGAGTGTCAAATAATGGTCACCATCATTGACAATATACGTAAGCATTAATAATAATAATAATAATAATAATAATAATAATAATAATAATAATAATAATAATTTTTTTTTTTTTTTTTTTTTCAAAGGATAAATTAATTAATAAATAAAATAAAAAGTGATACTGCCAAATAAAATAATAAAATGTATATATTGCATACAGTGAATAGTCTTCAGTGATTTGAATAGGTCAGTCTCCTTACAGCTGGCAATATAGCACTGAGTGACTCCACTCTTAATAATAATAATAATAATAATAATAATAATAATAATAATAATAATAAACTATAATAATAATAATAATAATAATAATAATAATAATAATAATAATAATAATAATAAACTATAATAATAATAATAATAATAATAATAGTAATATAATGAATAAAAAATGATAACTGTAATTTTAAATTTTTGAGTGGTTTGCTACTAAGGCAAAATCTAAGTTTCATTTCCTGAACTGATGGATTTATGATGTCAATTAAAGCTTACAATTGGTTTTATTAATACTTTGCTATAGGTTGCATCTCATACAGATCTGACATTATGATTGTTCTTGATGAATCTAGAAGTATCACCCCTGAGAGTAATTACATCCTCCTGAAAAATTTCGTGTTAAATTTGACCCGTCAATTTCCTATCAGTGAGACACAGACACACATAGGGCTGGTTCGATTCAGCACAGAGTCAAGAACTCGAGTTATCATTCAACTTACTGAATTTTTTGATGGAGATGCATTGAGAAATAGAATCGACAGCGAGTTAAACCCAAGCGATGATAGACGTGGAGGAGAAACCCGCCACAATCTAGCCATGATGGAAGCTCATGACGAGTTTCATGCAAGAGGTAGAAGTGACGTTCGTCAAGTTATTATGTTGCTCACTGATGGTGAACCCGATCCTTCATCGGCTAGTGCTAGAGAAATATCTGCTGAGATACGTGCTGACGGCATTGATATATATGGGGTCTTCATTGGTAGCGACCAGGATGGAATAAACGAGATTAGAAATATATCTACTCGGGGTAGAGCTTTTCCGGTAAATGATTTCAACGCTTTGACTGATGTCTTGGATGATCTTATTAGAGATGAGTGTGAAAGTAATAATAATAATAATAATAATAATAATAATAATAATAATAATAATAATAATAATAATAGATTATAATTGTGCTTTTGTCTTTCTTTATAATAATAATAATAATAATAATAATAATAACATATTCTCTCTCTTTCTTTCATCAAGGTGTTGCTGTAACGTTTACTACTAGTGATGTAGTTGTTCATGAGAGTGAAGGTCAAGTTAAGGTCTGCATTGAAAAGAGTGCCCAAGCTAGTCAAGATGTCAACCTTACCCTAACTGCAAAACAGCGTAACACACCACCCGTCTTACCTAATGACGCTAGAGGTTCGTATAAGCTTATGTTCCTGCTTCTGTGTACTTTAAGCATGTACGCTGTAGCAACTCATTTTATGTGTCTTTGTAATTCTCTCCTTTTTTTCATTGATTACAGTTGGTTCAGATTTCCCTGCTGACACGCAAAATGTTATATTCCCCCGAAATGCCACAAAGTTGTGCTACAATTTCATTATCGACGATGATAATATCGGTGAACCGAACGAAGTCTTCCAAGTAATGTTGATGATTCTGAGTCCGCCTGAAGTGGCGACTGCACCTGAACCAACGGCCAATATCACCATAATAGATGACGACGGTAAGATCTATTTTTAGAACTTTTTATGCATGTGGTAATGACATCATTATCGTTACTATTAATAGATACATGTATTAATGAATGATACATTTGTGTAAATGTGTGTGCTACTATAAATAAATTGAGTTGCTATTGTTATTTATTTCTATAGTTAACGTGCTTGAGTTTACTTCTAATGATTACTGCATTGAGGAGGACAAAGGCAGTGTAACAGTCTGCGTCACGAAGAGCCGTGTCACAGAGTATAATTTCACCATTGAAATTGACGCCTTTGAGAGCACTCCACAATCAGCTAGAAGTATGCCTAATTATTGTATTAATAAATATTATTTCTTTTCTTTGTTTTCAGATGGTTTGTTTCCATTGGGTGACTTTTTTGGCGGTAAAAGACAACTAACATTCCCCAAGGATAGTTCACAAGTTTGCGCCAGCTATGAAATATTCATTGAGCCAACAGGCTCTGCACCTGAAACCAACGAAACATTTGATGTCTCTTTTACAGCTAGCGGACTACTTGGTGGCAATAGGACTACAGCCACTGGCCGATCCATGGTGACAATTAAAGATTCTGAAACTATAAGTGAGTAAATGACACGTACTTGAGGAGGGTTTTGGGATTTTTTGCATGAGTTAAATAGGTCTTAAATAAGACAAAGTGAATTTTTATAAAATAATTCAGATAAAATAGTGGTAGATTAAAGGCATGGTGAGCAAATCTGAATAAAAGAAAGGGACAAATTACTGTAAACCTATTAATGTTAGCGGCTACTTTATTTAGCGTTTATGCTTAAATGTCAAATTAGCAACTATTAAATTTGGCGTATCATTAAACCTTTCCCACTTTTCTGTTAGCTGCTGCTGTCGTTCCACTGGGTTCTCCTTCCTCTGGTAGTGTTGCCAACCGAGCAGAAGAGAGCCATTTACTAGTATAGTATCAGCAACATTTTGTGATCACGTGACCAGGTGTTTTTATTAGCGAATATTAAATTTAGCGTGTTTAGCCTCTTCGCTAATATCGCTAAAATAAGTAGCACGCTAAAATTTGTAGTTTTACAGTATTGTATTAAGCATGCATGCCCATGTACTGATAGGTGATCAAATTCCACTCTTAACCAAATTAATCAAATTTATTAGTAATTTTAATCAAAAACTGTGTCTAATGTTCATTTTTATAAGAATAAAACAAGAGTTTATAAATTAATATCATTATTTTTCTTCTACCTTTTTGTATACCTAAAGTATTCATTCAACCCCCTATGCCCGGTACTGATGGATTAGACGTCCCAGAGAGCAAGGGAAATGTGACCGTTTGCGTTAGCAGGAACTTCACAACATCATTTGATGTTATGCTAACATTCATTCCAATGATGAGTGCTGCTCAGGACAATACAGGTATAAGAAATGAATAAGAGAAAGAGTGATTGTAACTTTTTTGTTTTTGGCCAAAAATATTTGCAAGAATTACGTGTACATGTGTATAATTATATTTTTATTTGGGATTTTATGCTACAAAATGATGGGTATTGTTATTATAATATTATTTGTGGTAGCTTTATTAGACGCTTCCAATTCGCCAATTATTACTTCTCTGCCAATATTTCAGTGTATGGTATATGTACATGTATGTTTTTGCTATTTTTGTCTTCTATGTTATGATATAATAATAGTGATAATAAATACGGACACAAAATTAAAAAATTTTACTTTCTTAACACATAGCTACCCCTGGGGATGATTTTCCATTGCGTAACAAGACCGTTAACTTTTTTGGAAACATGACGAGAGCATGTGCCACAATAGACATCACTGATGACGATCTCCTGGAGAAGAATGAGACTTTCAGTGTCATGATATTAGTACCTGGTCACTCACCAGAAACATTGACTGCTAATATTACCATTATTGATGATGACAGTAAGTAACTAACGCTTATTATTATTATTATGATGATTATTATTATTATTATTATTATTATTATTATTATTATGATTATTATTATTATTATTATTTTTTCCTTTTTAGCTGCTGACTTAGTCTTTGGTAGTGCTACTTACTATTATACTGAGGATGATGGAACAGGTCGTGTTTGTGTCAATACAACTAAACCACTGAGTGTTAATGCTAATATCAGATTAATCACTACAAGTACTGGCAATCCTGGCGATCCAGCAGCTACTGCAACACGTAAGCAGCAAGGAAAGAGTAATTACTGTAGAAGTGGAATATTTTACTGCCTTTATTATTTAGTTTTAAAATTTTGCTTGTTTTTAATTTTACGGTTTACATGTGAGCTACTATAAATTAATATAGCTATATAACAAAAATTTGCTGCCTTTTAATTTTACTTTTTTTAATTGTAAAATTAAAGTCACCTTACGATATTCTGCTTTTACGGTATTACAGTATAATATCGAGCCTAATTTTATCACCCTTTCCCTCCCTCTCTCTCCCCCTACAGCTAATAGTGACTACACTCCAGTTAATGAGAATAAAACTCTCCATATGGGTCAAACTAGTGTCTGCTATGACATTCCAATAACTAAAGATACTCAGAGAGAGCCTCAAGAATTTTTCTATGGACGCTTTGAACTTGAACCCTCTTCATCAGCCGAATTGCAACGTTGCTTTGGGTCTAGGCTCACCATTAGATCAAGCGAACGTGCTAGAGTTTTCATTAACGACACTTCAGACACAAGTATGGACTAATGATTAATAATGCATACAAAACTTTGATGTTATTTTTGTTAACATTTTTATTGATTGTTTCTTTTTTCTTCCTTTAGTTTGTAGAAATATTGTCTCAGATCTTGTCATACTAATAGATGAGTCTACTAGTATTAATCCTCCTGATTTCGACCTTGAGAAGCAGTTTGCAGCTGATCTAGTAGAGCAGTTCCCAGTTAGCCAAGATGGTACACATGTCTCTGTCATCAGATTTAGTAATATTGAGCGTACACAAGTCATATCTCACCTGGGTGATGTTACTGACACTGCTACACTGCGACAAATCATACTAGCTATCAGTAATAATGACTCTTTCAATGGTAGAGGCACATTTACTCATCACAAAGATGCCATGATGCTAGCTAGACAACAGTTCAATGACAGAGGGAGAGAAGGAGCTAGTAAAGTTGTAGTGTTGATAACAGATGGTGTTCCTAACGATGAGACATCCGGGATTTTAGGAGACAAATCACCACAATCTGCTATTGGTGAGGCAACTGCTGCAAGGAATGAAGGAGTTGATATATTCTGTGTTGGAGTCTTCTTACCCGGTGGTAGTCTAGTGGCAAATGCTAGTAGGGAATTGGATGCTCTTGCTGGAGATCCTGGTAGAGTGAGTCTTGTGGATAATTTTAATGCACTTAACAGCACATTGACTGAGGTGATCACTGGAGAGATATGCGAGGATGGTAAGGAGGCAGTAATAAAACTATTTAATGATGTACTGTGCCTGCATGTCTTCAAGTTATTAGAGAAACTGATGCAAGAATAATAAGCATCATTGCTGTATATGTAGCTAGAAATTTTGTGGCCCAAGCTTTCTGCAAATTTTGCAATACTTAAACTTTTTAAAAATCTATTTTATTAAGTCATAGCAGGTCAAGTTACTTAAGTTATGCATGCATTCACAAAAAGTGATTCTTCATTCTTGCTGGATATTTGCAAAAATTGGGTCATGAGCAGATTTCTAGCTATACTGCATTTGATTATTCCAGTGTTTTTTTGACCATGAGCTATTGTTGGTTATTTTTCTCTTAATTTTTTAGAGTGTAGAAATGTCGTTTCTGATCTTGCTATACTAATAGATGAGTCTACTAGTATTAGTCCTGATGATTTCAACCTTGAGAAGCAGTTTGCAGCTGATCTAGTACAGCAGTTCCCAGTTAGCCAAGATGGTACACATGTCTCTGTCATCAGATTTAGTAATATTGCACGTACACAAGTCATATCTCACCTGGGTGATGTTACTGACACTGCTACACTGCGACAAATCATACTAGCTATCAGTAATAATGACTCTTTCAATGGTAGAGGCACATTTACTCATCACAAAGATGCCATGATACTAGCTAGACAACAGTTCAATGACAGAGGGAGAGAAGGAGCTAGTAAAGTTGTAGTGTTGATAACAGATGGTGTTCCTAACGATGAGACATCCGGGATTTTAGGAGACAAATCACCACAATCTGCTATTGGTGAGGCAACTGCTGCAAGGAATCAAGGAGTTGATATATTCTGTGTTGGAGTCTTCTTACCCGGTGGTAGTCTAGTGGCAAATGCTAGTAGGGAATTGAATGCTCTTGCTGGAGATCCTGGTAGAGTGAGTCTTGTGGATAATTTTAATGCACTTAACAGCACATTGACTAATCTCATCTCTGGAAGAATATGCGCCAATGGTAAGGAGACAATGATAATAATGACACCAGTTATTTCAAGATGCACTATTCTCTGCATGAGCACATATATAGTTGGCCATTGACCAAAAACCCACCATTTTGAACCATTTAATCATTTTCATGCAACCTCAATAGCAAATGGCACATAGCCACTGCCTTTCATGAAAAAATTTGGATTTGCAGACTCCTAAATTACTTATATGTAATTTTATTACAGTTTATTATTATTATTATTATCATCTTTTTTATTTCAGAAACTGGACCTCCACAATGTATCCTGAGGGAGCCACTCGAGGTTGTTCCCTTCCATCCTGCTGGAAATTCAAGTGCTTCCTACAACTTCCGCCAAATGTGCGAGCACATCATCGCCAAGCCTTGCAACAATGACAGCTACGTGATAGTTGGTGACTTCCTTGCAGAGAACTTGACTATGGGACGGGTTGGCATACAGACTAGGGATGGCAGATACGTTATAATTGATGAAGGTTTACGCACTCGTAACTCTACCCCAGCACCAAGCAGTGTGACTATAAGTTCCGAAATGAGTGGAAATGAAATTGTTAAAGTCACTCTTTCGTACAATAATAATGAAGCTGTCATAGTGCGAGATAGAAGCATGATCATGATAAGTATCAGATCCGGTGAGATCTGTGGTCTCTGTGGTGATCTCAACGGTAATCTCTACTCTTCAGACGGAATGAGACTGGATGACGTTATGAATCAAACTAAAGTAAACTCTTTTGCCAGCAGCTGGCAGAGGGCACCTAGTCAACAGATACTGAGAGATGACAGGAGAGAGTGTGGTAAGTACATGCATAATTGTTAGCATTAGTACTGTAGCTCTGAGATTTAGTTGACCTTTGGGCTAATTATTTATTTTAATTAGCACATTGCAACAACAATTGTAATGCATTTTAAAAGTATCTATAGAAAGTTACTAATCTAAACTGAGTAAAATTATCTACATAGTCTAAGAACATTAATATATTCATAAATAATGATAATCCTTTCTTTTTGCTCCATAGCTGTCATCAAGAATGATACCGTGATTGGTGATCCATTATTTGAAGCTGCTTTGTGGGTTGGAAACACCACCTGCCAATACTCGCTCTGTTACGAGATACACGGTTCCTCAGATCAGCACTATAACCTCCTCTCTGACCTCTGTGTCTCTGTCAATGCCTACTATACACCAATGCGCAATCCGGACGACGGAAACATCATCAGTGCCATTGGTATAAGGGCATCAGACGACAACGAACAATGTCACCTCATCAATATTGTCCAGGACCAGACGACCGGATTCTGTGTGACAACGGTTAACAGTGGTGCGCCTCTTGTTGTTGGTGATACTGGTTTCCAGGATGATAGCGTTAGCGTGAGACAGAGGATGGCGACACGTGTTCGTATCGGAGTTCCTAACTGTGAGAGGATCCCTCTGGTCATGTGGGTCACTTGTCAGAACATGAGCGGGGAGCTGATGATGAGGTTTGATATATCTCGTGGTGTCAATCTGCGTCCATCATCTCATGGATTGTTAGGTAAGGAATCAACATGGTATGAGCATCTGAAATCTCTCTCTCCCTTTCTCTCAACACCTCTTCTCAACTGCTGCTAAGTTTCTCCATATAATCTTCATTAATTTATTTATTCATTTATTTATTTATTCATTTATTTATATATTTGTTTATTTATTTATTTATTTACTTTATAGGTCAATTCTATAACATCAGGATGCAAGCTCAGCGCTTCACTGACCAATCAGTGATAAACATGTTGGATCAAAACTACTTTGATATCAACAATCTCTGGGTTATAACAGTCACCCCTCCTACCGGAAACACTCGTAACTTTGTTGCTGAGCTGTATGAGAGGGCCTGGGACAACTCTCGCTCTCCTTGTCTGTATGCAGGAAACTCTCAGGGTGGCCATTCGATAGAGTTTGCCGCTAATTACACTGATTCTGTCATTGAAGGCCACTACACTCACTATAGAGTGAGCGATCGTTTTGATACCCAGTTCCGATATGAGAAATTTGACAGTAGCAGATGCAATTAGTAACACCTACCGCTCTCGTTTGCTAAAAATATAACTGATTGTTGTAGCTTTTAGTGAATATTGTTATTGTTGTTGTTATTATTATTTAGAGATATGCTTGATATTTAGAAACTTTGTTACTATACTTTTGTATCTTTTATAATGCTTTTTGTATCTTTTATACTTGTAGCTGTCAGTCCCATTTATTAATTGTTTCAAGAAAAAATTAAAAAATAATTTGTGATGGTTTTGTAATTATTTTTTTTTTAATTGTTTTAAAATGCTTCAAATAATTATAATAAAATGCAGCTGCAATGTGCTTAATCATTAATTTTTTAAATTTACTACTTATAATGGTCGTAACTCAAAAATTGAAGTCGGAATCAGCTCAAACTTTCTACACAGCATAAAGACATCAATATGTATCAAGAAATGTAATAAAAATTTGGAGTGTTTTTGGAGCCATTTTTTGGAAAAAACCATGGGCTATAGCTTTGGGTAATTTTTCAGAATTTTTAGTGTTTTCTTAAAATGGCCATAACTCAAAAAAATTGAAGTTGCCATAACTCAAAAAATTGAAGTCGAAATCAGCTCAAACTTTCTACACAGCATAAGGACATCAATATGTATCAAAAAATGTAATAAAAATTTGGGGTGTTTTTGGAGCCATTTTTTGGAAAAAACCATAGGCTATAATACAGGGTATTTTTCAGAATTTTGGTGTTTTCTTAAAATGGCCGTAACTCAAAAAATTGAAGTCAAAATCAGCTCAAACTTTCTACATAGCATAAGGACATCAATATGTATCAAAAAATGTAGTAAAAATTTGGGATATTTTTGGAGCCATTTTTTGGAAAAAAAATGATTGACATTCATTGACAATGGCTTTAGCAGGCGCTGGTGGCTTTATGATTGTTTTAAATAAATACTTCTTTAAAAAAATTAAAAAAATAATATTAAAAATATCTAATATTAAATACCGTCTATCTGGAAATTTTTACTGTGATTTAAATTTTACTGAATTAGAATTTTGCAAAAATTAGATTACCCATATAATAACATGCCACATTCAATAATACATGACACAGTCTTATTTAGTAAAAATTAAGTCACAGCGCAATTTTAAACCGCAAAAATTTCCTACCACACTAATTTCCTGATCTACGGTAATAATAATTATCATAACTGAATGGTGACTTGATCTAAATCATCTCTGTGTTCCTTCCACAGTGATTCCATTGCTCTATACAACACATCAGGCATGTGGTCTTTAAGCATGTACGGAGACACATTTATTTCCTTAAAACTACTAGCAGCACTCCAAGTAGCTTCTAACTGCCTCCTTGCAAAAAAGCAGCTTCTCTCTTCAAGTGTATCAACTATGTGAATGATCTTCCCAGGCGGATAGAGGGGAGGGACGCCGGTTGAAGGTTCTTCATCGCTCGAGAAACCCTCATTGGTGAAACTTAAAGGGGCAGAGTCTGAGAGGAGCAAAGGAGAAGAAGGGTTGTCACTTTCGTCGATATTAGTCTCAGCTAATCCACTGCTTGGGTCACTATCCTCTGAAAAAACAATCTCCCTACCGCAACAGACCCCGAGGGTTTCCAAAAAACCCTCAAACAAAATCCGATGCTTGGGTTTCTTGGAAGATTCGAGTACCTCTATAATGCGGCGAGTGAACTGATGAGCTGTGTTCACATTCAAACGACAGACCAGATCTTGTCCTAGCGTAACTGAAGTGACAAAAGACTGCGTGTAAATAGCTGCTTCTGCATTTAATAAAGACCCAGTGGGAGAGAAACAAAAGCAGCGTAAGTCCGGGTACGATTTTTTTAATAAAATACTTAATATACACGCTACTCCTGAGCCCAGTGAATGACCAGATAGTACTAATCTGTATCGCGGGACCTTCTCAAAAGCAGATTCTAACACTTGGTCATTATCCAAGTACTCCTTTATCCACAGTGCAGTGTTGTACATCCCACGATGGACGGCAAACTCCGACCAACCGGGTAACTGGAGTGGATGGGTAGTGGCCGTGAGGTCTGTCATGACGTCTTGAAGGGAGAGCGTACCTCGTATTGCAACAACAACGCTCTCTCGCTCGTGGTCCAAGCAAACGACAAATGGCGTTCGGTAGAGGTCGTTTTCAAAACGAGCATAAATAATGTCAGCTTGATTGATGCCAGTCATAGCTAGGAAGCCAGCATAGCCACAGTAGCAGCTGTTGTCCTTGTGTATGTTCTTATGGACTTGCTTACGGGAGGAACAACAACAGCAGCGACAAAGTTGAGCGTGAGATAAAACCTCACAAAAACCACAAGTTGGATTCATGAATATGTGTATAGACCATGTGTACGTACCTAATGCAAAATTAAGATAATGCAAGGCATCTGAAAATAATTTCTTGTCCTCAGGATCTGTGAAATTGAATGCTACGGATGTCAAGTCACGAGTGTCCAAAGTGATTAAGTTTTTCTCGTGCACCAAATGTCTCTTTTGCAGGAGGAGAATCCCGGCGGCAATATCGGAGAGGACTAGATTAGAATCGTGAAACAAATGAGCAAATATGTTAGCAACTTCTTTGTAGGCGGTTTGATGAGACTCATCGCTGCTACTAAGACAGAAAATCAGTTTGAGTCTGTCCTCCCAAACTGATCTAGTTCTATTCAATAAAGACCCACTCCTGCTACGCTGGATGCCTTCTTCTTCTCTTGTCTCTCTGCTACCGACTTTACTCGAATAGAGATGACATGGATCAAGGTATATCGCCACAGATATGAGAACTGTTAGGAAAATCAACCAAGTGACGGCTACCACGACCCTAGCGACGATGACCGCCGTCCCTAACGTGGGACACTGGTCCACGTCAATGTTAAGCTCTTCGGGTCGAACGGCCATGACTGTTTTCATCAGTAGTATAATTATTTCGAAAGCGAATATAATGAGGCGGGCATGGAGAAGATGGGGGACGAATCTTCTTGGGCGATTGTTTCTTATCGTTCCTCTTGAGCTCGCGATCACTATGGCAACCTCTAGCACGAGTACACAAGTTGTCATGGCGATGGAGGCGTAAGCGACAGAGGCAAATGACGGAGACTGTCCACAGGACAGGGCACTGTGATAGAAACCAATACCAAAAATCTGAGGATTAAAAAAAAACAAAAAATAACTTATTATGCTGCTTATATTGTAGTCCAATTTGATTATTATTATTCTATAAAAGCTATGCCACGTCTTAGCTTAGATTTGCAGTACAATATTTTAGCTTTGAGCATTAAAAATACTATCACATCAAGATTTGGGGATGAGTGAGGTTTTACCTGTATTATGAGCCATATCGACCTAATTCCGACTAGAACACTCCCAGGAATGACCAAATCATCGCTAGCAAACTCCCAGCGCCTTCCACAAGCTCGTAAAGGAGGCATTATCAGTTAGGTTTATCAGTTTAAAAACTTCCACATAGTGATTGTTTTTTACTAGAAATTGAATATCAAGTGTTGATCACGCCCACTTCCTGTCAGTGAGTCAGGACACACCCACGCACTATTAATTGACAAATTAAAATTAATAATGAAAATTAAATCAGCATGTACAGTAGGAATGAAAATAACATTATTATTATTAGTTTGACGGGCAGAATGAGTTTTTGAATCTAGAAAATTTAAAATCAGTAGCTAGGAGACCCGGCACTAAATAATCAATATAGGAACCCTCAATAACACTGTCAGAGGGTCCGGGAATATCTTTCAATTTTCCCCCCTGGGAGCTGCCCACGTAGAGGCACGGCCTAAAAGATCGATCCCAACTTCGTTGGTAGAGCTCTCCTATGAACTGACGACTGGTTCCTCCAACTGGACTAACTTGAATGGTATAGAGCTGAGTTTGATCAAAGTCCTCCAGCAATGATTGCGTTAACTGTATAGTGTATGGGGCTATAGTGATGGGTGTGTTCCAAAATTGACCTGTGAAGGAATAAAGATAAAGAGAGGAATTAATTAAGAGAGAAAAAGAAGAGACAGAATCATATGAAATGGCGGAGAGAGTATAGAGAGGAGAATAAGGAAAAAGGAAAGATCAAAAGGCCATTACAAAATAACATACATGAATACACAAAAATCCTCCCACATTTATGCAACATTAATTTCATTTTAAAAACAAATTATTAATTTTACTCCTACTACTGTCTACATGCAGCAATTTTGGGATGACAGACATAAGAAAAAATACTTTTAAAACATTTTAAAGTTTGTAATTTACTAATTTCTCAGTTTTCTCATATTTCATACCTAAAAGTCCATGTGAAGTTTGTCTCAGATTGGCACCTCTACTAATCACAAAATCGATCATCCTCTGACCGTCAACAAGTCCACACTTAACCCACATGACCACGCCCTCTTTCTCGCAATTTGCAGCACTAACAAGTACACGCCCACCGTCTGTCGTCATGACGACGCCTGCCCCCTCATCATAACGAGTTCTCGAAACGCCATTGACTGTCAAAGAACAGCTACTATCACTTTCATGAGAAATGCTCACACTGATACAGGATCCGTTATTATCAACAGTCTTGATGCCAATAGCTCCAATCACGTTTCCATCAGTCGGATGATTCATGGGTACATAAAGGGCGGAGACTGAGAGACAACGGTCCGATACTAGGTTAAACGTGTCACCACGTTGACCGAGTATTTCGTAACAGAGATACCTACTGGGCGAGCTGTGGGAAAAGGGAGGGAGGGGGAGACGAAAGAGTGGATCAGCAGTTATACTGTCGTTAACTAATAGGCCTAAACAATGATAAAAATTTAAAAAAAAAGATTTGACCCATTAAGATCTTTAATACACAATACTACACACTACTGTTATATTAAAGTACATTCACAGTATGTTTCATTACATGCACATCTTTTGAATTTTGCATCTATTATACAGTAGACTCACATGTACTGAATTAGTATAATTATACTCATTAAATCTACTGAGACTTAAAATGTTCAATAACAATAGTATATTGAACAAGACATAGAGTAACAGAAGACAAGCAAAAAGTATCCCAAGTGGTAACTATATATACAGCTGAAAGTCCCTTGATATACACATGTAAAGTAGCACAATTCCTTACCACATTCTGGTTTCACATCTCCACTAGTAGACAATCTCTCTTGAGGATTAACAACCCAACTCTGTACAAAATCATCCACCATCCTTCCTCCAACTGTGCTACCATTCAATACTAGCCTATCCACTCCATTACTCAGGTATAGGGTACCATTTAAAGAGCCACACAATCCGCAGGTGGTTTCGCCTCCGCCCAGATCAGTGACAGTTAGGACGATACCATTAGTCTCATTAATGTGTACATTAATTAATAAACCTGTCTCGTTTAATAATATATT
Source organism: Amphimedon queenslandica (assembly GCF_000090795.2). Lineage (NCBI taxonomy): Eukaryota > Metazoa > Porifera > Demospongiae > Haplosclerida > Niphatidae > Amphimedon > Amphimedon queenslandica. Next base: position 206,443 of record NW_003546273.1, on the reverse strand, counting down.
AACGTCAGTTCTTGATATATTAACAATGAGATCTATAGTTCTATACTCAACGAGGCCTATGCCCAAACGGATCGGGTCTCCAAGGTTCTCTGATATTAAAGAAAGGTTTTTAAATATGACGATGGTTTTATCGGTCACTTGAAAACCAATCTTATCCAGATCACTATCATCGTATACGGCAGTGAGGAGGTAAGGAGAGGTAAGGCCACACCTTTTGAGGACAATATGTTCACAGCTGCTTCGATAACGATACGACAGATCAGGTGAAGGAAAAGGATAGACAATTGAAGAAGACTGAATAGTGCAAATGGAAGAAACTAAAAAATAATAAAAAGAAACAAAACGATAGTTTAAAAAGTCAAAATTAATGCAAGTAGCAAGTTGATTTATAGTTTAAATTTCTACACAGACCAGCATACTAAAACACAGGCCAGCATACTAAAACACAGGCCAGCATAAATTTAATGAAAATATATAAAACAAATGTATTGAAGTGGTCATATATGTACATTACAATATCTAATAATTTATTTAAGAATGTAAAACATTAAAGCTCCACTTGTCACCAAACCCTGACATACATGTACAAGTACATGTACAAGTTGATCGACAATATATCATTCATTAATAGTTATTGCTGGTTATTAAAGTACCTTCTCTATCATCATCAATAATAGTGATATTCAATGGACTGCCAATAAAACTAAGTCTTCTTTCTGCTGTTGTTGTGAATACAGTGAATGTCTCTGGTCCTTCTACTAGTTCATCATTGATGATACGGATCCGGACATCTTTTTTTCTTTCATTAGGCAACTTCTCTATCGTTTGAAACCCATCTCTATAATCTCCATCTTTCAAAAATAAACAGAAAATAAAATATACAATTACTAGGAAAGGTTAAAGTATTCAGAAAGTTTGAGCTGATTTTGATAAGTTATAGCTTTTACAATGACAATGCTTTTTCCGACAAATGGCTCCAAAATCACCCCCCCCCTATTTTTATTAATTTTTCTTCTACATATTGATGCCCTTATGCTATGTAGAAAGTTTAAGCCATTTCCAACAATTTTTTTCAAGTTACAAGTTTTTATGATTTTAATTTTTATTATAACTATTATAGGATCATGCTAGGGTTTTACTGTAGTTGATTAAGCTAAAAGCATACATGTACATGTACATGCACAAACACTTTTAAACTATAGCCTATACCTTCCACTTACTAGTTGTATTGATGTCAACTACAATCACATTAAAGAATATCGACTTCTCAAATTCACCAGGAAACTCATAGCTGACTATAACATCTTCGTATTCATTGAAACGTGTGTTAGCACCACTGGTGATGAAAAATAATGTACCTACATGTAGAACAATGATATTATTATTATTATTATCATTAAGAGAGAGAAAGGGAGAGAGAGAGGAGAGAGTGACTAACTGCTAGTGTCCTCAATGTATACAACAGCTCTTGACCTATTAACTACTAGAGAACTTGAGTTACTAGTCAAAGAAACTGTAAAGCTTTCTCTATTCTCCAGAGCTTGGTCCAGTGTTAAAGTAATGGGAACAATCACTTGATTGTTTGTTAAACTCAGTGCCCTCGATACTGGTATGTAGTCAAAACCAGCTGCAGGAAAGAGAGAGAGAGAGGGGGGGGGGGGAAGGAGGCAGTGAAAATGTTGAGAAAAGAAAGAGACAAAAAACTATATAAACTAAATGAATGAATAAATCGAAGTACATTTGTCTTATACAATATATTTCATGAATATCGACACATACATTGTACATGTACATGTATATCTACTATCATAGCAATTTATGTGGCCCAAAACTTTGAATTTTGCAGATTTTAGTTTCAGAAAATTTCTACTTTCCAATACCAGATTTCCTCGTACAATTCATTTCCATGGATTTTCAAAAATCTCAAAAATTTTGAGCCACAAAACCTTCTCATAAAGTATCGAAACAAAAAAATCTAGAATATAATAAAATAAATAAAAATTTTGTCAACACCTCTGGCAGTTCCATTATTTATTGTCATGAAAAATGGTTGAAGGCTGAGTTCACTCAACCCAAAGACATCAACATAGACATTGACAACACTATCACTCTCATTAGCACTGTACGATGAAGAATTGAAAGACACAGTCAAGACTAAAAAAATAAAAAAAACACAAAATTAAAAACTGGCTTTAGTCATGCTAGCTTATTGAAAGCTTAATTTTATCAATTTTAGCATTTTAGCAAACTATAATAATAATATTCATTAACATCTCTTGCTAGTAGATTGTATGTTCAAGTTGCTTACCATCATCATCTCTGATGTTAATTCTAGTTGAATTTCTATTGATAATAATTCCACTCAGTGACAGACGTGATGAAATACTAACAACAAAAGACTCAATTTGCTCCTCTACAATATCATCATCATTAATAATGACGGGGAATGAAGCAATGGGTGAGCTTGATGAGAAGTCTACTCGTTCCAAAATAATAATGTAATCACTGACAGCTAGAAAAAAGAGAGAGAAATTGTATACTCATTACAGTATGTACTAGAAAAATGTAAAATATTAAGAGCTCTAAACCTTACATACATGGACATGCAAACAAAAATAATAATTCACATGTACATTTGTAGTATGGTGCGTGGGCGGATCAAAGGCGCCGCCAGTGCTACAACTTCCAATAACCGCACGGTAGGAAAATGTAGCACTGTGTGGAATATGTAGTACTGTGCAGTATAATATGTATGGGCTTTCCTGTTAACCACAAGCTTTGATAGAGGCAAATCACAGCCACAGCTACATACACTAGACATGTAATAATAATAATAGTGATAAATGAGATCTGATCGTTTTGTCCTGGCCACCTGTGCGACTTTTGAAATTTCATTTGATCCGCCCACGCACCACTACAAACCAATCAAAGCACTGTTGATTCGTAGATTATGGAAATTATTGCACTCGGGACGGTCTCGACAAAAATGTAGCACTCGGCTTCGCCTCGTGCTACATTTTCCTCTCGACCGCCCCTCGTGCAATAATTTCCATAACCTACTCTCAACAGTGCTTTAACTAATACGTAATTATATACATGTACATGTATGTAATCAAGTGTACATAATACTAAAGAGAGTATCGAACGGCCCTATACAAGTTGCTGCATGAGGGCGTATTTGCTCAAAGTCACAATCCGCATACTCCAGTATACTTTATCAATGAATATAGTTATCGCGTAGACATTAAGTTGCCATTGTCACGAGTTGGCAAGTGCTTGGGGCACAAACTCCTGGATACTAGCAGCACTGCCTTTGTAGTTCATCTTTCCAGCCTTTTTTCAAGTTCCTTTCTTGTATTGGAAGAGATTGCCAAGTTTTTAAAAGCTAAGGGCCAGATAATGTTGCCACATGGTTGATCACGTGATATGGTAAGTATACTGGAGTATGCGGATTGTGACTTTGAGCAAATACGCCCTCATGCAGCAGTCTTCTATAGGGCCGTTCGATACTCTCTTTATACATTATATACTCTTGCTAATATCTATGCTAATATCTATGGTGGGGCTTTCATAGTATTTTCTCAAATTGAAATTCCGTGTCATCTCCGTGCACTAATAGATCTAAAAATTAGTCTTCCCCCGCAAAACTGGGGTCTGCAGCTGGGCGTGGCTATTTGGGTGTGGTTTGTTTATTTCAAGCAAGCTCTTGTTTCTTCTCTTTTTTAGTCCAAATGCACCTCCAGTTGTTCCTACAATGAGAATAACAAAGCAGATAATACTAAAAAAACTAGTCTTCCTTCTCTCCTAATCTCCTCCAGTTGCTCCATAAGACTGTACCATTTCCTCTTGAAATAATAATAATAGAAAGACTGTCATACCTGGACCTATCATCAATGAGAATACGTAAGAACAACTATGAGGAACAAAGAGAGACTTTATAATGATGATGATCATTAATAATAAGATAATGGTACAATTAGCCTCAGCCTGAGCTAGTTACTGCTTGATTGTCATACTTGATTGTGGAGGGATTAGCAGTTGTAAAGTGAAGGAGTCTTCATGGTTGTACTGGAGTAACAGTGTAGCTGTTAGGATAAGGACAATATTAGAATCATTGTATAAAGAAGATAATGGTGGTTGGTCTGTTACTGTGAGACATGTAGAACATGTTAAATCATATGCACCTCATGTTGATCATATTGTAATTGATATTGAATGTAGACCTTTTAAAACACTTTAAAGGAAATTATAATCAACATTAAGTCATCATTGCCACTAGATGATTGATGACCCTGACTATATTCATATCTTTCCTGTGAATGACGTTGGCGATTTATAATGATATTCATTGGGATACCGTAAATGAAAAATTAATTAAAATTTTTTCAGGCCGCCATTGTGGAGGTATACTATCATTAGCTACAATGGACCGACAGGCTAAGAATTTCAATTCTACTTCTCCACGTCACTC
>NW_003546273.1:199930-201332 GCF_000090795.2 Amphimedon queenslandica | reverse complement strand
ATCCAATTTCAGTTCAAACTTTCTACACAACATAAGTACATATACATGTAAATGAGTTTTAAAATGTAATAAAAATAGAGAATTCTCTCCTTGTCAAATTTGATGAATTTTGGCCCGAGACCATGTACTGTACTACAGGGACTTTAGCCTCATTTTTGAGCAATTTAAAAAAATTGCAAAAAGTCCAATTTCGATTGGAATCAGAGTAAAATTCAACACTACATGAAAACACACGCAGACATTCTCAATACAAAGGCACTTACAATCATCGTCATTAATAGCTACAGGGATCTGATTTATACTGGATACTTTAACAAATGAGAGGTCCCTGTCTGCTCCTCTCACAATGGCAGTGAATGACTCCGATGCTTGCTCCGTTATACTATCATTAATAATCCTAATAGATATTGTGATGACCGTGGTGTTAGCAGGGAATAGTATATCATTAGATATTGGAATGAAATCGGAGCCTTTTCCAAGAGGGAAAGAGGGAGGGATAGAAAAATAAAAAAAAGCTAAAATAGAATAACAATAATTACACTATTTTATAATACAACAGTACATCTACACAATGAAATGCAGTGTATTAAACTTATACATCTACATGTGCAATACTACATGTACATGTAGTATTATACATGTATCTAAGGCCATACGAAAAGAAATGAAAGTACATGTACATTTAGTTCCTTGAATGACATGCTACTTAGACATATCTGATCGTATAGCATGTACATATACATGTACGTGTACATCTACTATATTGCATGCAAGTTCACTTATTCTTATACCTGCCACTGCGGAGTCTTGAAGAGTTTCAAAGTGTATATAAAAGTCCCTATACGAGACAGTTCCATCAATCACTATATTGATATTAGCAAAAGCGTCGTTTTCGGATACTTCGACATTTGAAACATTAAAACCAATGCTAACACCTAAAATAGTAAAAAAATACATGGATATACATAAGATTGAGTTCGTTTGTAAATTCTCTTTTCTCTCCCACTCTTTCATTTTCTTACTATCATCGTTTTGAATTATTACATTAGCAATTCTTGGGGCAGCAAAGTTTACTCGTGGGTCTGTACTAGTTAGGCTAACTCCAAAAACCTCATTTCCTTCAAGGAACATGTCATCAAGTATCAACAGAGTAACCCTCATTGAGCTTTGATTTAAAAATGTCAACTCAGTCCGACTAAGGGGCATATAATCAGTATTAGCTGAAGGAGGAGCAGAAACATAATGAAAAAAGGAGAGAGAGAGAGAGAGAGAGAGAGAGAGAGAGAGAGAGAGAGAGAGAGAGAGAGAGAGAGAGAGAGAGAGAGAGAGAGAGAGAGAGAGAGAGAGAGAGAGAGAGAGAGAGAGAGAGAGAGAGAGAGAGAGAGAGAGAGAGAGAGAGAGA
>NW_003546273.1:163845-199014 GCF_000090795.2 Amphimedon queenslandica | reverse complement strand
TGCAAGCAAAACTGATGTGGATTCATAAATACAATTTTTTGCAGAATTATAACTTTGCAAAGCTAGTAATGTGTATATCCCATAATGGCTATCAAATATCCTACAAAGTTTTAATTTCACAGCTGCAAGCTCTTACACCAAGTTTTGCTCCTAAAAGTAAAGTAAATTACCATATGCAGTGATATCAAATGTCTCAATTGACACTTTCAGTGGAATGCGTGTGGTACCACCCATGTTAACAGTAACCACTACTGAGCCGTTATTCTCCGGCAAAGAATAATTTGCCTGCCCAAACCTGAAAAAAACTCCTTCAAAAAAAAACAATTAAAATAAATTAATAATAATACTTAATTCCAGTTTTCCTTACTGTCATCGTCAATGATTGTTACGTTGAGCCTGTTAAGTCCTAGTCGTACATTTGGTCTTGGTCTGACCAGCCTGAGTCCTAAACTAACTGTGAAGTATTCAACGGGTTCCACGATGCTATCACTCCTTATGGTGTATGGAAGAGACCACTGCGATCGCCCAGGACGAAGGGTACCATCATTAATGCGTTCATAATCTTCATTAACTGAGTGGGAGGGGAAGGAGAGAGAGGGGAGGGAAAGTAAAAACTTTTTTATTGCGAAAAACTACAAAAGCATGTGTGTACATTAAATTTCAAATTTTGCTCTTAGCAGAAAATTGCAAAATATAAGTCACACAAATACCGTAAAGCGGGAAATTTTGGAGTGAGTTAAATTTAGTGAATTGCTAAAATTTTGAAGATTGGCAAATTTTAATTTGGGAAATTTGCGGCCACATGCCGTTGAGCTTGCATATAATGGCTCAAAATGGCAGATTTTTATTTTGGCAAATGGCTATCAAAACACCAAATTCACAAAATTTAACAACCTCCAAAACTTCCTAATATACAGTACTTTCAGCTATACAATATGTATAACAATAGTGCAAGCAAACTTAATATCATTCCAGTGCTTCAATTGCTTCAATACATTGTACTTACCAAGAGCTGTTCCGTTAATGGTAGTTAATGTTACTGATATACCAGTACCGCCATCAATAATACCAGCTCTAGAGCGCAGAATAAAGTTCAAGCCAGTATCACCTTCTGTCACAGTGACAGTAGGAACTTCAAAACCAATTGTTAGTACTAATGATAGGGAGAGAGAGAAGATGAGAGATAAAGGAGAAAGAGAGAGAGGAATTTAAACCATTTGTTTTCATAAAATGATCACTATCAATGTTCTAAGTGTACACAATACTAAAGTGCAGCCCTTTAGCAGTATGGGTTTAATAATAATTAATTATACAGTATTTTAAGGTGAATTGGCTATTCATGGATATAATATCAAATTTAGTCTTTTCAGGAATATCAAGTGTTAGTTTGGTCAGGTATTATAAATACATGTACACTCCACAACCATGGAGTAGTCCTTAAACTAATGGAGTTTCTACCAATATCTCAATATGGATAAGTTTGTAAAGGGCTTAAATAAAGCAAGAAAAAATAATTTATAGATAAAGGTAATTTAATTGGAAAAAAAACCTACTGTCATCATCCTTAATCCTAATGATTGTCGTGTTATAAGGCATGTACACATCGTCACCATCAATAGGAAATAAATGTAAGATAAATGATTTTATATAGAGCCTTTCAGCCTCGGCTATTCTGTTATCGATTCCATGCAGCACAAGATTAAAATTAGTAGTGTTACTGCTAATGGTGATTTGACCATTTGTTCTTCGGAAACTTTCAGATATATTTAGCCCTACGAATAGACATAAGTATAACAATTAGAACAGAAATAGGAATGATCATAAAAAAATACTTATACATTTAAAAAGAAATAATAATAATAATTATTATAAATAATTAAGTCTCTTTCATTTCTTTGATTCTCTCTCTTTTTTCACACTTAATTTCTTCATTGCGCCCTTCTCTTACCTGGTATATCGGTCAGTGTCCTCAATTCATATCTAACAGTTAAATCAGTTAGTATGTGGCCTCTTCTTGTTAAGCTAATAGTGATATTGTCACCTTCATCGCCATTGTATTCGCCATGATCTATGGACAGTATGGGGACTGCATGTGTGTATGGGAGAATATAATAATAATATAATACATTGCAGTGATGATGATTATGTCAATAGAAAATGGATAAGTAAATTATGAGCAATCAACAGGTTTTTTATTTGCTAACAATGGCAGACTAAGTGATTATCCCTTTCTCTCTTTGTCCCCCCCTCTCTCTCTTGTCCTCCTCCAAAAGGCTTCAAAGACACCACATTGTGGTCAGCATGAAACCAGTTCAATCATTCAAGGGTGGGCTCTATAATTGGGCTGTGGGTGAACAGAATAATTGCAAATATGCTTATTATAAGTACAGTGGCAGCTGTCATAATCTTTTAAATTTTAGTATTCTTAAATCACAATTACAATACCCACACACCAGGGTCTGGTTTTTATTATTATAATAATACTAGAGATGCTTGGAAGATAACGATACTCACTTCCAATCGGCTCCATTTTATACCCACAAGAATGAGCATATCCAGAACTGCTGCTCCATCCATAGCTGATTATGTTAACGGCACATATCTCATCCACATGCTCCACGGTATACCTCCTGTCTCTACTGCTAACATTAGTAGAGTAACCATATCCACAGGCATCACTGGAAGCATTGCTACAATATAAAGGAGTCCAAGAGTTTGAATCAGAGTCGATTGGGAGTCCATCAATGAGAATAAGTGATGAATTAAAGCATCTCTCATTGACTGTCACTGTTATGTAGTGTTTGAAATCGGGTCCAAATGACGGGACGTAAAAAGCAGAGACTTGTTGGTACTGACTGACAGGCGCTACCCAAACCATTAACGCAATGTCCTCGTCTATAAAATACTGCATTACAGCGATAGGCTGCTCTGCTGTGATGACACAAGGAGTCTGTGACTTGATGTCAATGTCTAAACCTTCTAGCGAGAAGTCTGTGCTGTCTTCAATGTCATCATGGCAGTTGTACGTCACGGAACTATTGTGATAAAGTGGGCGGATACGAATAAGGTAGCCTGGATTTGGAGGGTCTTCAAAGGGCATTATATGGAATAAGTAACCCCAAGTATGCGATGGAGGTATCTGTTCAATGACTTGGCGACAGTTTCTATTTGTTGGGTTTATATTACAAACTTGGGACGCAATGAAATTGAACGGCTCTTCCCCCCAGACTGTGATACCAGTCATATCGACAGTAGAGCTCTCAAAATGAAAGGTGTCATCTGGTCTTAAAGACCTGAAGGGGGTCGGAAAACCCTGTATGGTTCGTTGTGGGTTAGCAAACAATTGATACACATCTCGAATCTGGACCTTTTCTTCTAGATTTGGAGGTGCAAGTGAGAAAGGGGCTACTCTATTGAAAACGTCACTGAGTAAAAACATGGAGTAGTCGTTGTTCGTCGTATCTTCAATTGGAAGAGAGAATTGAGTGTACTGGTATCTTTTAATGAAGTTATGAGCAATGGGTGGCAAAGCAAGAAAAGTTGAAGTGAAATGATCCGATTTTGCAACTCCAGTTACACTAAAGGTCTGATTCGGATTAGAAGAGTATATTAATATGTTTCTATCGACAGCAGAGTCTGTTGGAAGGACAACAGCATGATTTGAAGTTAAATTGAGTCTGCTTATGCTGCGGCCGATCAGAGATCCGTTCAGGGGCCATAGCAAGCTAAGCGAGTCAGTGATGTTGATGATTAGCTCTATGGGAGTAGGTAATTCCGGTATCAAGTGAATGTAGTACGAGGCATCGTAAGTGGATGAAGGGAATGAGATTGAGAAACGGTTCCCGTAATGGCTTGCAGAAGTAGCATGATCTGGAGGCAATGGAAGGCCTAGGAATAATGATTCAAATTATAATAGAATTATTACACAGAGTAATTTATTACCTCTTCTGTACAGTGGGTTAGCTACATAGGGCTCGAATAAGGTCGTAGAAAGGACTACAACAACCCAAAGCAAAGAAGTTGTAGCCGCCATGTACTTGTTGTTGTTTTTGTTTTTTTTGCATGTGCTGATAGGCGGGGTTAATTTTGCCGCCGAAGTGACGTCATACCGCGGGAATTTATTAGCGGGTGTTCTGGCGCCATGCAAATAATTGTTTGTGGCCCCGCCTTCATTTAAAATGGCGACACAGGATAAAAGAGAGTTTGACAAGTATCTTAAATTTCTTACTCAAAAGGTGAGTGGCGTGCCCTTTTTCTTTATCATTATGATTCACAAATGTCAATCTAGGCCGTACAAATCATTGTCCAATCCCGCGAAGGCTACAAATTGAAAACAAAGTCGAATTCTGGGAGCACAGAATGGGTGGGTACTTTATTTATTAGTATCAGCCTCAAATCACGTGACAAAACATGTTTGTACATTGACTTACAAGTTTGTTTTCTCGTGTGATGTGAGGTTCTAATGTAGCGAGTATTTTGATTATTATTATGTAAAATGTAAATGTAGCGTGCATAAAGATCATTTTTAAATTTAAAGAGCAATTTTCAATTAGACGGAACAGAAAGTAATCCGACACAGCCTCCATTTGTAATTTGTTGTAGTGTATAGAGCACCTTAATGGTTTTTTGCAATTAATGACAAGTGTTTCTTGCTTGCCTTTTCTGTTATATTCATACCTTCCTTGAACAATGCAACAGGAATTTATAATATTGACTCCTGGATACAACAATGATAAATTCATGATTTCAGGCCCATTTGTGTGTAGCTTTTATCATAGGGGACACACAGGAGTCAGTGTCTTATACATGTACATATGGACAGGCTTTCCCATAAAGCATGCTAAGTAAGCTTAAAGCAAGCCTGGCTTTTGGACCAACTTTAAAAATTCGTAAAAAAATCTAAACTTGACTGGAATCAGCTCAAAATTTCTATGCAACTTAAGATAATGTATGCACATCAGAAAAAATTATAAAAGTGGAGAATTCTCAAATTTTCATTTTTGACGAAATTTGGCCGATGACCCTGTACTATAGTACAGTGACTTTGGCCCGATTTTGGAGCAACTTTAAAAATTCATAAAAAATTGAAATTTGATTGGAATTAGCTCAAACTTTCTACACAACATAAATACATGTATATGCATCAGAAAAAATTATAAAAATGGAAAATTTTTACCTTTTCATTTTTGACGAAATTTGGCTGATGACCCTGTACTATAGTACAGGGACTTTGACTCAATTTTGGAGCAACTTTAAAAATTTGTAAAAGATCTAATTTAGATTCGAATCGACTCAAAATTTCTACACAATACCCTATACTGTAGCCAATCATAATTCCCCACCTCATTTTCAGTTGTTAATAACAATTCATTTTAAAAGTGCAAATTAGTGTCAATCAAATCAACCAATTATTACATCCTATCCTATTTAGCACCTGTACTCTGTTGCCATAGCACTAATGTTCATCAAGTTTTTAAAGTTTGTTCTGTCTACGTTTAGTTCAATTTAGCTCTCCCCGAAAAACGTGAAGTCGTCAGCGAACTGAAACGAAAATTAGAGACGCCGCTTCCATCCAACCACGCCCCTATTAACATTGAGATCACCATGGAAACAGCCGAGGTACACGCCCCCATTAATTAATACACACATCAGTTACTCTTGACTCTCAGGGCGACAATTTCTTAGTGGAGGTGTGGCATTTGTCTCTTGATACATCAAAGAGAGATATTACTGTTTCTGTCACGCACTCTCTTTACTCAAGGTTCTCCCTTCTTTTGAGGTCCCTTCTGGCCATGACCAGGGTTGTCCCTGCCTATCAGCTCTGCAGGAAGAATGAGAACTTAAAGTTTTCGTTAGTCTTCAAAAATGTCATGTCTTTTCGATATAATTTTGCTTTCTCTCCCCCCCCCTCTCTCTCTCTCTCTCTCTCCTCTTTTTTTCTTTTTTAATCTGTGGTATTGTTAAAGGTATGTTATATCTTCTGGAAGTCAAGAGAATGAGTTTGAAGCCTCAAGAGGTAAACTGCACACACCCACACACACTGCAATTAAACATCTGTCTGCTTCTGTTTACCTGATATCATACATACATGTACATGTACACAGGTATAGTACTTGTACATGTACATGATAGTTGGATTGATGTGGTTTGATGAAGACAGCCAGTCTCACCATCCAATAAATTAGCTAGTATCCTCACACATGTTTCTTGTTGTGAGGTTAAGATGAAAGGAATCTTAAAGGAAGAGAGAGTCTTCACCAAAAACACACACACAGTACATGTCCACGTCCTTGTTAATATCTAAGACTTTACACTTTACTTTATACATTTACAGTTTTTACACCACAGTATATCATGTTATGACTGTGAAAGCCTGTAACATATTGGAAGAGTTGAATATTTTCAAACTATTGCATTATGCAAATGTTTACAGGCACTTCTATAGTATTGCATTGAATTCTGCATGTAAATTGTATACTGTAGATCAGAAAATTAGTGTGGTAGAAAATTCTTGTGTTTTAAAATTATGCTGTGATTTAATTTTTTACTGAATAAGACTGTGTCATGTATTATTGAATGTGGCATGTAATTATATGGTAATTGCGAAATTCTAATTCAGTAAAATTTAAATCACAGTAAAAATTTCCAGATAGATGGTAATTATTAACAGTATTATTAGTAGCATTATTTGTTTTATTTGCATTTATAGATGTCCAGCGATCAGTTATAAGTGAAGTTTTATCCCCCTATGGTCTGGTGGGTGTCTCCATTGAGTACATTACTACTTTTACTAAACCTGAAAGGTAAAATAATAAATGATAATTAAATAATTATTACTTAGTAGTAATAATAATACTTTGTGAAAGATGATAAATATAGTATATTTAACTTTGTTTACATTATATTAAAGATTGGAAGATACATATCAATGATCGTAATGTGCATGTACAATGTAACTAATATAAAATTTTGATGTGATGTTTAAATCAATAAACTCTACATAATGATTGTATCTTTATTTTACATCTGTCAATTACTTCTCTTTTTTCCTCCTTTCCACTACTTCTTTTCTCTCCTCTCTCTCTCTCCCACCTTTCAGGCCCTCTTCAATAGGGTATGATACAGTTGATGCTGCTATGGCTAATTCCATGGAAGATGATAGGCTTCATCCCTTTTATTCTCATTTCTCTGAAGAACCACAACAAGTAGGTTCGCACAAGTTTTTATTCCATTTCCTATTCCTTTCCTCCTTCGATCTTTTACCTCTTCCTCCCTTTCTCTTTTTCTTCCTTCCCTCTCTTTTTTTCCTTTTCACAGGATTTTACTCATCAGCCTTTCTCAAAGGTTCTTCCTAAACAAATGCCTGACATGGCATATACTCCTTCCACTGAAGCATCTCTATCCCTTGTAGGTTACTTTATTTAATAATGAGAGTTTATGGGGACTGGAAACAAAATGACCAAAGTGGGCCCCCTGGGATTATAATTTCAAGCATCAGTAATCATTATAAGCCCATTTTGATTATATTATACTCACTTGGACAATATCAAGAGTATTATAATTATAATACTGATTTTTGTAATAGACTCACCATCATCATCATCATCACCACCATGAGAGTGAAAGAGGAGGAGGTATAGAAGGAGACATCTACAGACAGTCTTCAGATGAAAACTCCATTACTATAAACAGTACCAATCAGGATAGCTTTATTATGCTAGACCTTGAAAAAATGGTACAGATCTACCTGTATATTAGCTATAATAATGTTGGAACTCTATTAATTTTTAGAAGCCAGCATTTGCTCCCGATCAACATGGGCCTGGGGATCTTTTTCACCTCAGTAGTGATCCACCGTTTTTGGACATGTTTTCAGATGGGACTGATATCAATTCTGCCTGCGTAAGTACAACAAGTGGTCATGTTTTTATTTCACTTTTTTGCTGTTATTTATCATCATCATCATTGCAGAGTTATTTGGATGAGCACTTGTCTGCAGTCAGTTCCAGTCACAGCACTGCTTCTCCTTAAATGTATCATTGTGTGTACTATTATGTGTATGTGTACTATCAGATTAAGCAAGACTGAAATCATAATCTATGTATATTACCTCAAGACAATTTCTGGTCCAGACTGTTTTATAATTATTTATGTGCTGTGATTTTAATCCATTCAAGAACTACTGACATGAAATTTTAGTATAACTTGGAAGTTTGCACACTGAGCTAACTTTTTATACACGATCATAGTATTTTGGTCATTGAGTACTATAATTTCTGTTACGAAAAGTTATTTTAGTGCAGCAATAGGCCCGTTTGCGGTGAGTAGCGCCGCGCGTCCCTGCCTTTCCTGGTTTTAATTTTAGTTTACACTTCGAGGTGTTTTGATCTTTGGAGAAGATGGCTCCTTTAGGGCTTTTAATTTTTGCTTTCTCCGCTTTCCTTTTTAGAGGTAAGCTAAATTCTATTGTAAATGCATGCCTGTACAGCGTATAATGGCCCGCCGGCCAATGCTCGTACAAAATTAACGTCTTTTATTTCTTTGCTCCAGGTGTTGAGAGCCAGCCCATGTCATGTTTTGTGCAGAATCCATGCACAGGAACTCCTGAGACTACTACTCATGAGGACTGTTGCAGCTTGGAGCGTTTATCAGGCATTCCAGAAAACTGTGGCGAAAGAGCTGACGATGCCTGCAATATCTACTACAGGGTATCCGGTGAACCTTGTGACCCTTGCCAGAGTAAGTAACCATGATATACCAAGCAAGTACTGAGCTATTTTAATTAGTTATTGGATTTGAAAACAGCACCATCACTCTGACAGAGAGTGGGCCACAGACTATTCCCATTAAATTATTCAGTTTGGGACTGATTGAAATAATATTACTCACTGCTTCAATAACTTCAACAAATGCTACAGAAAGTAAATGAACTTTATCAATAATTTCTATCAGTTATATTTTACGTTGTACACTATATATAGATGTGGACTACTCTTTTACTAGTCAAATGTTTGATTATTTGAGAAGAGTGCCGTCTGATACTGATATTGATATTGATATAATAAATGACAACATTGCATTAGAGCCAATCGAAGTCATTGATATAACCCTGATTAACAGAGGCTTTATAGATATATTTGGACCGCACGATACCACTATCATAATTATAGATGAAGATGGTGAGAAATGCTATATAATGACATGTCTTAATATTTTTTAATATCTCACTTTTTTTCATGCAATTTTTTACAGTTTTAACAATCGCTGCTAATCCTTCATTTTTTGAGGTCCAAGAAGGTGGTAGCATTTCATTTACTCTCAGTAAAGACAAAGAGACAGCAGTACCAGTAGATATCACAGTAACACCACTAACCTATCGGCAATACTCTAACAAAACTGCTACTAATAATAATTTACCTTCACTGAGTAGCATAACAAATGCTCCTTCTAATCCTGCTGAAGGTATAATAGCTAGGTTTAATAATATTAATTATAATTCAGTATGATTCTTATCTTAGAGCAAGATTTTAATAGCACAGCTATTCAGTTAAGAACGGGTAATTCATCTGGCTCATTTCCTGTGAGTATGAATGGGCTAGTCACTGATGACACCATCGTCGAAGATCCCGAAGGATTCGTCTTGCTAATTGAGTCAACCAATCCTGATCCTCGTATCAGATTCAACAATCAAATCATTGTGATTCAGATCAACAATGATGACAGTAAGTAGAGTCATAGCATATTGTTAATTTTTTGAAATTTTTTTAGCTCTTTCGCTCATGTTTGATCAAAGCACGCTGCGATTGAGTGAGAATGGTGGCAGTCTTTCTTTAAGCATTCTACCACAAGCTGGAGTCATGTCTGAACTAACCAATACGGTCATCAACTATCAAGTTACACCATCATTAGCTGGTATTATGATCACCAATGCTAATATTATTATTATCATGCAGTAGCCAGTGGTTTAGTTATTATATGGAACATAAAAATGATCCCTATCCTCTTTCAAATTTGCTTTATGCGAATCTTGGAAATTAATACGCTTGTGATTGTAAATTGGTTATTTTTCACATAAAAATGGATTGCAATACAATCACATTTTAGCTTGCAATATATTTTTTTAGGAGATGTTACATTTTTGCCTGCTAATTCTTTGGTTTTTGATGGAACTAGTGCAGTATTGCGCATCACTCCTATTGATGATCAGACTCTAGAGGACATTAAAACTGCTATCATAACTTTTCAACCTGCTAGCAATGAATCGGGTATTCAATTTTCTCCGACAAATTCAGTCAATGTGATAATAACTGATGATGAAAGTGAGTAATATGTGCATGTAAGATTAAATGGATTGCTATCTTCTGTAGATGTTACTTTAAGTCTCATTTCTGACTCGACTTTTGTCAGTGAAGGCTCGTCATTCAATGTGTGTGTATCTGTAACTGAACCAAATGATGTTGCTCCACACTTCATACCAGTATCTCTAACACTAATACCATATCTCCCTACTCAAGGTAATGCTATTGAAGCATGCAGATTGTCAAATCTTTATTGTAGAAGGTGATTATAGTACCATGGATAGTAATCTGTCTCCAATATTAACACAAAGGAATAGATCTACTTGTTTCTTGATTGATACTGATGAAGATCAGATGACAGAGGAGGATGAAATGTTTGGTGTCAGCATTGCTCTTCAAAGTGTTGCTGAAGCAGATTTTTTTAGATCCCGCACTAGTTTCAATCCTCCTGTATTGAACTTAACTATCATTAATGATGACAGTAAGGTTGAATATGAAAAGATTCAGAATTGATATGATTAATAGGTGTCACTATTGGTTTCACAATGGAGTCAATTTCAGTAGTAGAAGGGTCTAATCCAGTCAGTATATGTTTTAGAGTAAATGAAGGAATATTGGCAAGAAATGTTGCAGTTAATGTATCATCTAGTTCTAATACAGCTGTTATTGGTTAGTTAGTCATTTTAAATCATTGTAATTACTATTTATGTTTACAGGAGTTGATTATAGCTTGCCCAGCTCTGTATTTATATTCAATTCTAGTGTTAATGAACATTGTGTGTCATTTGTTCCTCTTGAAGATGATATTATTGAGAATACAGAAACAGTTACTGTTCTATTAAGTACTAGTGATCCTGCTGTGAATTTTGATATCAGTAGAGAGACTGTTAGCATTACAGACAATGACAGTAAGATAAATTGATTTTGGAACGCTATTATTTTACTTTAATTATCAGGAGCTTCTATTGATTTCTCTCAAGCTGAATTTACAATTCGTGAAGATGGTAGTACATTGAGCTATAGTGTTATTCTAACTGGTAATCTTGATCGGAGTATTGTTGTATCAGTTAATGATATACCAGGAACTGCTACACGTTAGTTTATATTTTTAATATTCCATTAAATGTATGCTTTATTCCATAGGAGATGTTGATTATTCTAATGTTAGTGAGACTATCACATTCACCAATAGCAGTAAAAGGTTTACTGGTGTACTGAGGATTATTAATGATAGCATTGTGGAGACTACAGAGACTCTAATACTAGCTCTTAGTAGCTCGGATCAATTTGTTGATCTAGTCAATGCTACTGTATCTATTGCTGATGTATCAAGTTAGTGTCAAGAGATATTAATTGAAATTCATTATAAATATCAATAGATGTAAGTATTGGTTTCACAATGGAGTCAATTTCTGTAGAAGAGGTATCTAATCCAGTCAGTATATGTGTTAGAGTAAATGAAGGAATATTGGCAAGAAATGTTGCAGTTAATGTATCATCTAGTTCTAATACAGCTGTTATTGGTTAGTTAATCATTTTAAATCATTGTAATTATTATTTATTTCCTTAGGAGTTGATTATAGCTTGCCCAGTTCTGTATTTATATTCAATTCTAGTGTTAATGAACATTGTGTGTCATTTGTTCCTCTTGAAGATGATATTATTGAGAATACAGAAACAGTTGCTGTTCTATTAAGTACTAGTGATCCTGCTGTGAATTTTGATATTAGTAGAGAAAATGTTAACATTAGAGACAATGACAGTAAGATAAATTGATTTAGAAATGCTATTATTTTACTTTAATTATCAGGAGCTTCTATTGGTTTCTCTCAGGCTTCATTTATAGCAAGTGAAGATGGTAGTACATTGAGTTATAGTGTTATTCTAACTGGTAATCTTGATCGGAGTATTGTTGTATCAGTTAATGATATACCAGGAACTGCTACACGTTAGTTTATATTTTTACTATTTCATTAAATGTATACTTTATTCAATAGGAGATGTTGATTATTCTAATGTTAGTGAGACTATCACATTCACCAATAGCAGTAAAAGATTTACTGGTGTACTGAGGATTATTAATGATAGCATTGTGGAGACTACAGAAACTCTAATACTAGCTCTTAGTAGCTCAGATCGATTTGTTGATCTAGTCAATGCTACTGTATCTATTGCTGACAGTGCTACATCAAGTTGGTTGACCATTAGCAACTTGTTGTTCCTAGTAGTTCATTTCTAGGAGTTAATTTTGGTTTTCCTGTGCTATCTATACCTGTTAACGAGAGTGATCAAACTCTTGTAGTTTGTGTTGATAGGTTCAGTGGTCAAATAGAATCACCTCGAGAAGTCATTGTATTACTCTCAACTGTTGATGGCACTGCCAGAGGTTAATTATAAATTGTATATTTCTTCACATTAAATGATTTTTTTTTCATTTTAAAAGGAGGTTCAGATTACATATCTATCTCAATGGTACAGCTTGTTTTCAATTCAACCGTGATGTCCAAATGTGCTGATATTAACATAAGACAAGATTCACTATATGAGATTGATGAATACTTCAATGCTATCATATCTTCTAATGATGTGGCAGTTCATTTCATTAATAATGTATCTACCATTATCATTCAAGATAATGATAGTAAGCAAACCACATTTCACCTTTAACAAATTGATTTTCAAAATTAATTTTAGTGCTAGCAATTGCAACATCTCTACCTAGCAATACAATAAATGTGCTAGAATCTAATGGAACTGTTCAGTTTTGTTTCAATGTCTCAAGTGGAGCTATTGATAGTACAAGCACTGCAGTGACAATTGATGTAACTGCAACATCTTTAGGAGCTACTGGTTAGTATAGTCAATTCACTCTATTAATACTATACTATATTGCCCTTGGTAAATGGCAATGCTTATAATTATGTAATTAAGAAGGAATTAAACTTTTCTGCTTCAAACTGATATTTGAATGTTTTTTTTAATGCTCATAGCTCAAGAATTTGTGCTTAAAGTCAGCTCAAACTTTCTGCATAGGATAATAATATCAATGTATATCAGAAACCTTAATAATAACCATATCTGCAACATGATTGATATTTTAATTGCTACTCAATAAATTCGATTCATTTACTTCCACACCATTTTTATTCATTTTAGAAGGAGTTGACTACTCAGCAATGAATAGATCGTTCACATTCGTTTCTGACAGCATGACTCACTGCTACTCATTTAATGTAACCGACGATCAGAATGTAGAAAATGAAGAAAGATTCCAACTTGCATTGTCCTCAAGCAGTCCTCGTGTTACAGCTCCAACAATCACAGTCAACATCATAGATGATGATGGTAAGTTGATCCACTAGAGCCACCCCCTATTCACATTTCTTTTAATAGGAATAACTTTAAATTTTGAGAGTGTGCCTCCTGTATCTGAAGAGGCCCAGTTTGTGACAGTTTGTGTGAGAGCACAAAACAGTCAGTTTCTTCAAAGATCTGTTGAGGTCCTATTGAACACCATAGAAGGATCAGCTGCTGGTAATTGCCACAGGTTTATTTAAGCATAAAACTTTGCTTTTTTTTCCTCAGAATTAAATGACTTCCTTCCACTCAATAATGTACCACTTACAATCAGTCCAGAGATAGGAGTCAACTGTACCAACATTACACTTCAAGGAGATGATGGAGTTGAAGGAACTGAGACTTTTAGTGTAAGAATGAGTTCTACTTCAAACAGTGTATCTTTTGGTGACGATCTAAGAATTCAGCTAATTGATGATGATGGTAAAAAAGCTGCTGCATATACACCTAGCTTGAGATAGTACCCACAATAGTAGTAGTTCTCACAATTCCATTACATGTAGCTTTATTTAATTTTTGCTTGACTATTATGGCTTTTTATGTCACTTTAAATTAATGTTTTTCCTAAAGTTGGTACACATTAATGGTGCAATGTTATTTGCAGTTGCTACAGTCAGGCTTATTGGACCAACTGATGCTGTTTCTGAAGGTGGTGGCTCATTTGATGCAAGAGTTGAAGTTATCGGTAAACTGGAAATACCAATCACACTCTCTCTATCAACACTTGATGGGACTGCATTAGGTAAGAATTATTGTAAAAGAAATTCTATTCTAAATTGACCCTTCATTTAGCTGGTGAGGATTTCAATGGTGTAGTTAATGCAAGCATTATGCTAAGTGGTACCAGCTCTTCTCAAAATGTTCCAATTACAATAAGAGAAGATGATTTGGTTGAAGGAGAGGAAAGCTTTACAATTAGCCTGTCACTAAGACCTGTAGAAGGAGCCAATATAAACTTGTCACCTGGAACTGTTGCTGTTATGATATCTGATAATGATGGTAAGGAGTACTTTAGTGTAGTATTAATAGGCTCTATCTCTCTCTTGTAGATGTAACTATTGGTTTCTTAATGACATCATTGTCAGTAGAAGAAGGATCTAGCCCAGTCAGTATATGTTTTAGAGTAAATGAAGGAATATTGGCAAGAAATGTTGCAGTTAATGTATCATCTAGTTCTAATACAGCTGTTATTGGTTAGTTATAATTATTATAAAACATTGTAATTATTATTATTTCCTTAGGAGTTGATTATAATTTGCCCAGTTCTGTATTTATATTCAATTCTAGTGTCAATGAACATTGTGTGTCATTTGTTCCTCTTGAAGATGATATTATTGAGAATACAGAAACAGTTACTGTTCTATTAAGTACTAGTGATCCTGCTGTGAATTTTGATATCAGTAGAGAGACTGTTAGCATTACAGACAATGACAGTAAGATACAATTTAGGGTAGCATTCAACACTTAAATATTTTTTTATTATCAGGAGCTTCTATTGGTTTCTCTCAGGCTTCATTTATAGCAAGTGAAGATGGTAGTACATTGAGTTATAGTGTTATTCTAACTGGTAATCTTGATCGGAGTATTGTTGTATCAGTTAATGATATACCAGGAACTGCTACACGTTAGTTTATATTTCATTAAAATGTACATGTATATGTGTACTTATTCCATAGGAAATGTTGATTATTCTAATGTTAGTGAGACTATCACATTCACCAATAGCAGTAAAAGGTTTACTGGTGTACTGAGGATTATTAATGATAGCATTGTGGAGACTACAGAGACTCTAATACTAGCTCTTAGTAGCTCAGATCCATTTGTTGATCTAGTCAATGCTACTGTATCTATTTCTGACAGTGCTTCATCAAGTTGGTTCACCATTAATTTATTAAGTGTTGATAATATATCAAATCAATATCAATAGGAGTAACTGTTGGATTCTTACCTAATTCATGGTCACTGATTGAAGGTGCTACAGTTATTGTATCCCTTAGAGTTATTGAGGGAACATTGGCTAGAAATATGTCACTGAACATGACAATTGTACCTAGCACTGGTTAGCATTGGTTTGAATGGAATATTGTAATGATATTTAATATTTTAGGTAGTGATTTTAACATAGTTCCTGATTTAAGTGAATCAGCATTTACCTTTAAAGGGCTGACATATCAACTACTCATTGTAACTTTTGCTGATAATATTTTAGAAGGAAATGAAGAAGTATTGGTATCTGTTTCCTCAACTGATCCTGCTTTTATTAGCGATGGTCCGTTAAGAGTAACCATTGAAGATGCAAATAGTGAGTTTTGGTCTATTAATATCATGCAATAATTGCATTATACTGGTGCATTTTGATGTTTTTAAAATTGTAATATATTACTAAAGAATACTTGTGCACTGTCTGTAGGAGTTAGGGTTGAATTTTCACAGACTAGTCTCTCATTATCTGAAGATGCAGGGACAGTTAGTGTGTGTGCTGATTTGATATTAGTTGGTAATACAAGAGAATTAGCAATTCCAGTTTCTGCTGATGCTGTTGTTGTCAATGAAACTGCATTTGGTAAGGAAAAATCATGAACATTATTTTATACTATCATAATTACTATTATTATTATCATTATTATTATTACTACTATTGCTGCTACTTTAATTTTTCAGAGCACTGATATTATTTTTGTTGTTTTAATTTCATTTTTTCCCTTTATTAGAATTTCTTGATTTCACTTTTGATTCTAAGGTGTTTTCATTCTCTACAAATTCACTGACTTCTTGTGTTAACATGAGCATAATTAAGGACACAATCATTGAAAGTGCTGAGAGATTCAGTCTTACTCTGAGGACAAGCACCCCAGGAGCACTAATAGAAGAAAATGCTGTAATGAATATAACCTTGATTGAAGATGATGGTAAAAAAAATTGTGTTCAGTATTCATTAAAATTGAATGCTAATTAGACTACAGCAAAATTGAACCTAAAGATAGGAAAAATGATTCAAAATTGGCTTTATTAAATACCTTTATTTTTCAGATTATTAATGCATTAATAGAACATTATTTTTTAATTATGGGCATTTAAAACAACATAACTAATAAGTTACTGTGGCATAATTCATGTGCATTATACAGGTTATTTATTTGTTCATTTTATATATAGTTGCCGTCTTTGAATTTACAAGGCCATCATATGCAGTAAATGAAGGAGAGAGTGTTGAAATATGCGTCGGATTGAGTAACAATGTAGCAATACAAAATGATGTGAGTATTATTGTCAGCAGTGAAGGAATTGAAGCAACAGGTAAATGAGTTTAGATGCATGCAAAGAGTTACGATTTTTTACAAATTAAAGTTGTTCAAAATTGTGGCCAAAAAACTTGTATTGTAGTAGACCAAACTTTGCCAAAAATGACTAAGAAAGAATTCTTTATTTTTATCATTTATTCTAATACATATACATTTACTTATTTTGTGTAGAAAGTTTGAGCTGATTCCAGTCAAAATTGAATTTTTATCTACTTTTATTGCAATTTACTCGGTGTCCTATTGTTACTATAGATGGAGTGGATTATCCTATAGTAAACCAAACCCTAGTGTATCGTCAGGGTGGACCTGATCCGTGCTTTAACATATCACCAATCAGTGATTCTAGATTTGAATCAGCTATGGAAAGATTCAGACTAAGAATGAGATCAAGTAGTCCATTGGTGGCAGCTAGCGATACAGCTATTGTTGCAATCACAGATACTGATGGTAAGACAAGATGTATGGTGCATGCTAACTGAGCAACAATTGCTTGCAGAGAGCTGACATTTAGACATACAATGTACACTGATTATATGAGATATAACTTTAAAATTTGGCTGAGTAAAATTTTGGCTGCTTGTGCCAGTTTTAGCCTTAAAAGTTATGGGCAATGTTTGTTCCAAAATTTCAATAGATGGGAATTTTGTTAAGGAAACCTGTTATACCACTATACTGTAGTTCCTAACGGAATTCTCCAACTTCTTTAATTATTTTTTTATTCTGTTACAGTTATGGGACTTATTTTTCCAACGGGTACCCAAGAGGTCTCAGAAGGAGAGACGGTATCAGTTTGTGTTACTCCAAACATTACGACTGATATTAGCTTTACAGTACCAGTAAACGCTACTGGAATCACTGCCACATGTACGTACTTGATTTCCTTGCATATATTTTTAAAGATTTTTATTTTCTAGATCCAAGTGATTTTACTCCACAGCAGCTATCAATCGCTGTGCAGCCTTTCTCTTCAGGCATGCCCCAGTTTTGTTCTTCTCTCTCCATCATTGATGATCCAGAAGCTGAACAACATGAAACCATTGCTCTTGCATTAGCACCAATGCCATCCTCTAGAATAGTACCAGCACAAAGCTCAATGTACACTCTGATAATCAAAGGTAAATTTCTTATACTGTACAACCTAAATTTTTCTAGAATTTAAAAATTTTAATGGCTTGTAAAAATTTTTAGCAAAATTCTGAGAGTGCTTTTGACATGTGGCTGTAGCTTAATGGACTCTTAGTATACCTCCTATTTTTATTTTTATTTTTTTAATAGATAATGACGAATTTGGTGTAACATGCAATATTAACTCAACGCAATGGGTATCAACATTCAATGGAACTGCTCGGTACCTCTTTGACAGGAATTGTGAACACAAATTAGTCTCATCTTGCAATTCTTCAAGGATCGACATACGCGTCGACTTTTTAAACAGGACCCTATCATCCGGCCTCATAGCAATCATGCACGATGAACAGAAGATAGTGTTTTCAGCTTATTCTGTTACATCACGGCCTGCCCCATCTGTTAGCAATATCAGCATAATTCAACAAGTCGACTCTGTTACAGTCACGCTCAATAGCATTGGACTCAGTGTGAACTTCAGTAAAAATGCAGTCACTGTTGTTGTCTTTGGAGATGCTTTGATGATGCGCTTAAATGGACTATGTGGAGCATTGAATGGTGACCTTGTCTACTCTGATTGTCAGAGGACTGCCAATTTTATGAATAGGACTTCCGTTAGTGAGTTCATTACTAGCCATTTTGTGGAAGCACCTGAACAGCTTGCTAGACCAAACAGAGAAGAATGCGGTAAGTAAAAAGATAACAAATAAAGCAGAGTAGCCAAGAATGTAGTGTATTGAGGCTGGTTTTGTAGTCATTTGACTAGCATTCTTAGAGACTTTGGCTATAGAAATCACTTTTAGTCACATAGTTAAGAAGGATACATTTATACTGTCAGTAATAATTGTACATCAATCATTGAATAAATTTTATTTATTACTGTACCCTTTGTGGCTTTAACATATTCTTACAAGTGACCAAAAATATTTTATTTCTTTTCTACAGGAATAATAAGAAATGATACTGCCCAAGGTGATCCACTCTTCACTGTTCCTATTTTATATACAAGAGTGGCTAACCTAACTGGCCCACTGCATCTCTGCTATGAAATACATGGCAAGCCTGATGCTTACTTCAACTACATCTCAGACGATTGCACATCCGTCACGGCTCATTACGTTCAATCAACAAATGCTCCAATTTATAACATCATTGATAGCATTTCAATTGTAGCCATTGATTCTGCCGATCATTGTCATCAAATACAAGTCAATAGTAATGGCTGTACTGCAACTTATGATGGTGTATCCATTACACGTAATAGTCCAGGACCTGGTTCTAATGATATAAGGTCTCCGTTTAGTCATCGTGGTATTAGCATAAGGAGGTATAGCGACAGGGTCAGGATCAAAGTCCCCAATTGTGCTGATGTTAGTCTGGTTATGTGGGTTGTCTGTGAGACTGTGAACATTAGCGATCCATACACTGGAGTTAATCTGGGCCCTGTGACTATGATAAAATTCATAATATCCCGGGGGTTCAATCTTCATGAATATTCCCATGGCTTGATAGGCAAGTTACTGCACTACAGTAATACTGTATAATAATATTCTTATTATAATTAAGTTTTTTTGTACAAAATTTTATAAAATTACCTATGTTAGTGGGATTTTATTTAGTTAAGGAAATACTAATGATATTTATTTTACATTTATTTTTTCTACAGGTCAGTTTTGGAATATTCCGATTAATGTATCAAGTTTCAACGGAGTGTCTACATACCCTCCAAGATTTAACGACCTACTCTACACAGTCTCCATCAATCATCCAGTGGATCCTCAGCGCCAGTTTGTTGGACTACTCTACAGATCTTGGACACAGCGTGGAACTAGTTGCTTGCATGTTGGCAACAAGCAAGCTGGAAAAATCCGTGAAATCGAGTCTCCAAACGACCCTGTCATTAGAGGGACCTACACTGATTACGAAGTTTCTGGACCTTTTGATACTCAGTTTGTGTATTCTGTGTTTAAAAGGAGTGACAGTTGTTGAGTAGTGGATGAGTGATATCTGGAATTAATGATCATTGTTTCTTTATTTCGTCGTTTTATTAGTATAGTGATTTTTATTCTTTTTTGTTTCTTTGTCTTTTAGCTAAAAGTATTGATAATAAAATTTAGTCTGTTAAATAGAAGACACTACTAATGAAGTGGTCCATAATTGTCTTTAAACAGTCACTGATTTGGCTCTAAGTTTTGGCAGCCAGTCAGCATCCTATTCAAAGTAGGACTAAATCTGAAGTCATGAAGTGGCACACAAAATATATTACTCAAGCAAATAGAATACCTCTGTTTCATATGTTGTCTGTAACCACTGGGCCAGTTTACAAATTGCAGAGACTAGGCCTAATAAATTGTGACTATGACCGAAGAGTGTATTGTCTTATTATAGTGGTGGGAGTCACTGGGTTGTGTCCTTTGGAATGCAATTTCTAACATGTTCTTGTGACTGAGTATGTCAAACAGTGCTACGCCTTGTCTGACACATATACATGTAGATCTACTGCCTTTATGAAAACAAACATGTTTAGACACATGCAGGGGCTCAGAGAATTTGTAAACCAAAATGTTACTATTAATAGATATCTTCGGGTTGTGTAGCTGGTTGTGAGCTGATCCGAATGTTTATTTATATCAAATGATATCAAGACACTACAAATGTGTTAACTATCCACAGACAAGAGTGGGCAATTGTGTGAGAGAGAATACTGTTTAAAGGCTTTGCAATGCTTATATAAAGAGATGCGGGGCTCACTCCACAACCATAAAGCAGAACTTAAAGCTCCATCATGCATTACTCAATAGCTTTACAGCTCTTTCTAGTAGTGCAATATGGTAAGCTGCTCCAATTAGAAAAAGATATTATCCCTTATAATTCTATATCATTATAGCTACAGCAGTTATAGTAGATCCTGATGCTGTGATAGAGCAGTGCTTTAGAGGCAATGACTGCAATAGTCTAGCAATACTTGATATATTTGATAGTCAAACTGTCACTGCAAACGAATGCTGCACCAGTTTGGGAGGAAGTTTTCTCACTCCACCTCCAGAAGGGGATGCTATATTCACATGTGTCCAGTGCATAAGTAAACCTTGGGTTCCTCATTATGATAATTTGTGTATCGCATTGCAGGTGGAGGTTTCAATGCTTCCAGTATGCACATTGGAATACCAGGAAGTAGCAGTTTGCATTTCCTGACTGTAGAGTCTACAGCTCCTCTTCCTTCCACTCTCTCTTCCCTTTCAATGAGAATGTCTGCTACAGCTTTAGATCCAAACAGACGTAAGAAAGGAATACTCATTCATGCATGAATGCAGTCATATATGCATACACATTAAAGCCTATGCAATTATAGTAAGTATGCATAAGCTTGTATATGAAGAAAGCATGCTTGATGCTGTATATACATGTACATTCATGAAGAGCACTAAATAGGAGAGAGATCCTAAATTGAAATAATACATAATTTTTATAGCACTATCTCAGATCCTTGACTTGCAAAATTATCCTCTCCCACTCTCACGATTTGATTTCTCAACCAACTCATCTTCTGAGACTGTCACAAAGAGATTTGGCGTTAAAGTGCAATCAGTTGAAAATTCCATTGCATTAGAAGATGATGCTAATTACAATCTAAGACTCAATCTTGCTTCCCAGCCAGAAGACTCGGCTTTTCATTATACCAATAGGGATCTTCGTCTATCAATTGCTGATCCTGACGGTAAGCTAATAATAATATTATTGTTTATATTGAAATACAACTTTCTCAGTCCCATCTAATGTACTGAGAAGTACAGTATATGCAGTGCTACTAGGTGTTAGTTGAATTATAAACGTTATAGTCAAAATACTTAAGAATCTGTTTGTTATCACACCAAAGGCATAGACAGGCATTAAGTGATGCATGTCTAGAGCTAATGGCTTATGTGTTTGTCAACTAGCTCTTTTAGCCAGTCTTTGCATTGAAACCACCTACATTGTATCCAGGAAGAGATGCCGTAATTATTACCAGCTTAATTCTGATATTCAAATTAGACCATTTAATATTGAACTTGATTCTTTTTCCGTATAGTTGTTCACATTGGTTTTGAGAAAAGGATATTTGCATTTTCAGAGTCTGAGAGACACCCAAATATTACACTTGCTCTCTCAAGTGCAATTGCTAAAACAATTAGAGTTCATGTTAAAGGAAGTAAGTGCTTTTCACATCATGCTGTATCTTGAAAATAAAAATAAATTATACAGACAGCACAAGTCAATCAAGCAATATCATTGACTCAAGAATCCAGATTAATGAAATTGTTGAATTCTTACCTTCCAGTCCTAGTAACATTGAAGTAGTGTCATTTAACATAAGAGATGATAATGTTGGAACTGAAGACTTGGAGAGTTTTGCTGTTACAGCTTCTCTTGTTGATGCAACTGATGAGAGGATCATACTGGGGTCACCTGCCCTCCACAAAAATGCTATAATAAGCATTAGAGATGATGAAGGTAACATTTAATTTTAAAACCCTTCTATGAGATCTAGCATATCTTATATCAATACTATTTCATCTGTTTTATTGCTTGCATAGAAATTGTTGTGGAAATGGAGACATCAGAGATAAGAATTAATGAAACTGCACCTGCTGTGAATGTCTGTGCTGCTCTCTCTTCCCCTGCAGTCAAAGAAATATCTATCACCTTCTCTACAACCTCAGTCACTGCCAATGGTAAATACAAACAATGCATACAGCATCATTGTAATTTTTTTGCACAGAGCCAAATTTTTAATGTTTAATTTTTAATTTTTAATTTTTTCTTTTTCACAGATCCCAATGATTACGTTGGTGGAGTACAATTGAAGACTTTCCAGCCAGGGGAGACAAGAGTCTGTGCTTCATATGCCCTTGTACCAGATAATGAGGAGGAGAGGGACGAGTCCTTTACCGTTTCCCTTAGTAGATTGGCTCCATCTCTCTCTCCTAGCATTTTAAGAATAGGAACACGTGATTCTGCCACAGTCACCATACTTGATCAAAGTATGTGGCATAGATCTTGCCTTTTATTAGTAATTTAATATTATTTTTATTATTTATACTTAGGGATAGAAGCTGAAGGTTAGATACTGATATATGATAAGCAATATTATTTACAATATTTATTTCAGAGCCAAGATGCATGAGGGAGATTGATATGGTGTTCATTCTTGATTCGTCTGGTAGTGTTGGGCCATCCAATTTCATTACAATGGTCCGGTTTGTCGCAGACGTTGCAAAGAAATTCAAATTTGGGCCCGGCGGAGCGAGATTCGGCGTCGTCACTTTCTCAGGTGTAGTCTCACTGGATATTCCACTTGGGCGACACTCAAACCCTGCCTCGTTCTACATAGAAGTAATGAACCTACCTTATAAGGCAAGGACTACAAACACTGCTGAGGCCATAGAGACAGGGAGAGAGGAGCTCTTGCAAAATGGCCGAGCAGGAGTACCAAAAGTTATAATTCTGTTTACTGATGGTCGTTCTGACGACCCTGCAGCAACTTTTCAAGAAGCTCTGGAAACTAAAAACGAGGGGATTCGTATATTAAGCATTGGTATAGGACCGCAGATTGATACTGAAGAGTTGAATGGAATTGCTAACGTTCCTAGTAATGACAATGTCTTTCTTATCTCCAATTTCTCAAGGGAACAATTTGTAACTATATTAGGACCAATTATTAGAGAAACTTGTGGTACGTTGAACTAAATGTATTTTAACTTTAAGTGCTAGAAATTCAGAGAAAAAGTATTATACTTTGTATTATTTTAATAGAACCAATATTTACAGTGTCAAAGTGAATATTGAGGGCTATAGTAGCTCCCTAAAATATTGTATTAATTCTATTTTAGTATGTAAATTTGTTCACTAGTAAAACAATAATGGTATTCCTTTTGATATTGTAGTAAATGGTAAACTTAGTTGTGTTTAGAGACACTATATTATTAGTTGGCAATTGCTACCTTTATTGTATTTGATGTTATCTTTTCAATTAACAGAGGTGACGATCGGGTTTGCAAAGCCTCGTTACACAGTTGCTGAGAATGGCTCGTTTGTTGACGTGTCTTTTGGTATTTTAAATGGGACACTGAACAGACAGGTTGATGTACAGTTTTCATTTATAGATGGAACAGCTACAAGTAAGAGAAATCTTTTGTTAGCTTAGAAAGCCATTATTGGCCTATTATCTCAGGAAATGCAAGAAATTTCCTCCTAGCCATTTTTGATGAAATTATGTTTTGTGTACTATATAGTACAGACAGGGTCCAATTTTTGAGCAACTTTAAAAATTCATAAAAAATCCAAACTTGATTGAAATCAGCAAAAATTTTCTACACAACATA
Source organism: Amphimedon queenslandica (assembly GCF_000090795.2). Classification (NCBI taxonomy): domain Eukaryota; kingdom Metazoa; phylum Porifera; class Demospongiae; order Haplosclerida; family Niphatidae; genus Amphimedon; species Amphimedon queenslandica. The sequence continues at coordinate 174,570 of NW_003546273.1, read as the reverse complement.
AATACATGTATATACATTAGAAAAACTTACAGAAGTGGAGAATTCTCAACTTTTCATTTTTGACGAAATTTGGCCGATGACCCTGTACTATAGTACAGGGACTTTCACCCAATTTTGGATGCAACTTTAAAAATTCATAAAAAATTTAAACTCGATCGGAATCAGTTCAAATTTTCTACACAACATAAATACATGTATATGCATCAGAAAAAATTATAATAGTGGAGAATTCTCAACTTTTCATTTTTGATGAAATTTGGCCGATGACCCTGTACTATAGTACAGTGACTTTGGCCCGATTTTGGAGCAAGTCTGTTACTCTCCTCTTTACAGGTGATGATGATTACACTGGTGTAATGAAAACCTACACTCTAAACCCAACACAACCAATGACCACTGCACGGTTTAACATAATGAATGATGCTGTCCCAGAGACACTAGAGTTCTTCACTGCCTCGATAAGAGCAGATGATGAATTTGTTAAAGTTACAAGACCAAGCACCAGAATAGGAATCACTGATGATGATAGTAAGTAACTGACTGTATTTCCATTTATCATTTTATTATTTATTTATTTATTTATTTATTTATTTATTTGCCTAGCCAGTATTTTATATGTTAAGTCACCTCTTTTAAAATAATTACATGTATGTATATATTTTTATTTTTATATAATTTTGTGCAGCTCAAGTCTGTGGAGGAAAGATAGACATGATAATACTAATGGATTCCTCTGCCAGCATTCTTCCAGACGACTTTAACTCCATCAAGAGATTTGTTGCCCAATTCACCAGCGAGTTCCCAATCGGTACAGGTCAGGCTCAATTCGGAGTCGTCACTTTTAGTACCGACGCTTACCTCAGCATCGAACTGGGAGAGTTTGACTCACAAAATGAACTAAATCAAGCAATAAGTGGGATACAGCAAAAGCCCGGACTCACTAATACTGCAGAAGCGTTGAGGATAGCTAGAGAAGAATTATTAAAGAATGGTCGAGAGAGTGTTCCTCGTGCTGTACTAATTGTGACAGATGGTCAGTCAAACGATCCTGAACTCACAGTACAGGAAGCTGCTACTACAAGAGCTAATGGTGTTGATATATATGCTATTGGTATCGGTAATAGCATTGATGAGGATGAGTTGAATGCTGTTGCTAGTGATCCTGATAGTAAACATGTGTCTCTCCTTCAAGATTATTCTGAGAGTTTCTTTAATTCACTGCTCAAGCCACTGGCCGAGAGGGTTTGTGGTGAGTTGACAAGTTTTGTGTTAATTACTGATGAATAATTATTACTTTTGAGATGGTATAGCCTCTCTTAACTGATAGCTTTTAATTGACAGCACCTAGTGTACCAATTACATTCCTTACTGTATAAAATAACCTCCACATAAAGGACACCTCTGTATAACAGAGACACTTTCATATCCATAAGTGTCCATTATAGAGAGGCACCACTGTATATTTATTATTAAGAGACGTATTGTTTTAGTCTTAGTTTACATTTACTATTTTCCAAACACATCTCTTGTATGTTTCATTAACCTCTTCTTATTGTATCAATAGAGCCAACTTGTCAAAGAAAGATGGACTTCATGTTCGTCGTTGATTCCTCAAGCTCCATCACTCCGACCGACTTCAACGTACAAAAAGAATTCCTCACAGAAATAGTTAAGCAATACAACTCGTCAGAGACGGCAAACTTTGGCTTAGTCCGGTTCAGTTCTAGTGCCTCTGTTGTCATAGGGCTAGCAAGTGTTAGCGGAGAAGAATTAATATCTGCCATTAATGCTGTACCTTATCAACCAGGAAGCACTAACACTGCAGCTGGTATAAGACTAGCCATGCAGCAGTTCTTACTCAATAGAAGATCACAAGTACCGCAAGTAATGATCGTGTTGACTGATGGAGCCTCTAATGATTTTGATGAGACCGTGAAGGCAGCTCAGGCTAGTCACCAGAGTGGGATTGAGATATTTGCTATTGGTGTTGGTCAGAATGCCAATGAGGATGAGTTGAAAGAGATTGCTACTAGCGAGAAGAAGGTTTTTAACGTGGCAGAGTTTAAGAGAGAGAGTTTTGGTGCTATTCTTAGTGACATTGTCAGAGACACTTGTCATGGTAAGCAGAGAGAGAGAGAGAGAGAGAGAAGGAGAGAGAGAGTATTAAGAACTACTTTATATGATAGTGTTAATACATGAAATATCCTAACCTAACTATTCTCTCTCCCTCTAGTCCCCCCTTGTATATTACCACCTCTTGACATTATCTTTGCTCTTGATGGATCTGGCTCAGTAGGTTCCAGAAACTTCACAAACCTTTTAAACTTTGTCTCTGATGTCAGCAACCAATACGACATAGACAGGGAAACCGGTACTCAAGTAAGCATCGTCACGTTTGCTACCGAAGCCGTTACGAATATAACCTTACCACAATACCAAACTAAGACAAGCCTCAGTTCAGCTATAGTCTCCATTCCTTACCCAGGAGGTGGTACTAGTACCCATTTGGGAATACAGGCCGCTAGAAATGAGTTTAGGATTAATGGTAGAAGTGGTGCCCGAAGGTTACTTATTGTAGCTACGGATGGACAGTCGAATAACCCACCAGCTACTGCTTCTCAAGCTGAGCTTGCTAAGAGCGAGAATATTGAAGTTTTTGCAATTGGTATAGGATCGGGGGCTAATCAAGGCGAGTTGAGTTTGATTGCTACTGATCCTGACAGCACTTATGTTCTGACCATCACTAATTATACTGCTGAGTCATTTGCAGCCATAACTGAACAACTGAATGAAGGAATATGTACAAGTTAGTGAGAGGGAGAGAGAGAGGAGAAAGAAAGAAAGATCAAAAATTAATAATAAAAGAGAAGCTTATTGTTAAAAGAAGGAAGGAAGGAGAGACCTGGAAAGAATTCAATAGCCAATCAAATATTAGTTCTTTCTCTTTTCTTTATTTCTTTACAGAGCCATTAGTTTGCAGTCGTGAAGCTGAAGTAGTCTTTGTCCTTGACTCATCTACAGCCACTGGTGAAGACGACTTCATGTCAATGAGGCAATTCATCATTGATACAGTGTCAGAAGTCAACATCAGTCAAACTACAACTCGCGTTGGAGTAGTACAATACAGTACTAGCCCTCGGCTAGTAGTGAATCTAGCTCGTCACAATGATTTAAAGAGCCTTGAAGCAGACATAATGTCACTGGAATATATACCAAGAGAGAGAAATACTGGAGCTGCTATTGATCTTGCAGGAGCTGAGCTTAATCAGAATGGGAGGGTCGGCGTTGCTAGGATCATTGTTGTGCTTACCGGAGGTCGGTCTGGTGATGTGAACGCTATACTTGAAGCTGTTTCTGGTCTCGGTGATATAACAATTGCAGCTGTCGGAACAAATGATATCAAACCTGAACTACAAAGCATAGCATCAGTTCCCAGTCTCGTGTTTACTACTAGTGGTCTGGATTTAGCTTCATTGAGGACTGAGAAGGATTCAATCATTAATGTGATATGCACTTCAGGTCAGCTATTAGTCCATTCTTTTATTTTTATTATTATAACTGTTATTTTAAAATCTGTTTTCTAATATTCTGACCACCTGGCTTAACATAACAATGAATTCATAGAATTCCTTAACAACCAGATAGCTACATGATGCACATGTACAAATGTAGACCATAGATAAGTCTTATCTGTGTGGCTTATCTTATGCACACCGTTCACATATTGGTCACATGAGATCACAAACACTTTACTAATTTTAAGGATGAGTAGCCCCAATCCCATCATTGTATTCCAATTATTGTATGGTAAACTTGTTTTTTCTTCAATTATAGGGTCAAGCTGTCAGCACAATGTCTTGTTCCTTGTGGACCAATCCACGGCACAGTCTGTAGCAAGTTTCCAATCGTTGAACAGTTTCTTTATTCGTATCGTTAATCAATTTGAGATCTCGGAATCAGCAAGTCGATTTGGACTCTTAACGTTTGGAAGCAATTCTGGAGCATCAAGTGATATTGCACTTGGTTCTGTATCAGGCAAACCTGAGCTGATACAAAGGATACGTAATCGCCAGCGACCACTGACAAACTCAGGAGAGAGATGGCTACACACTGCCATTGATGAAGCAGAGAGACAGTTCTCTTTATCACAATCTCCAGACTCTAATGTCCTCATTATAGTAACGACAGGTCCTTCTGATGATGCTTCTGCTAGCATCAATGCTGCTAAAGGCCTTCTTTCGGATGATAACACTGAAATATTTGTCATTCATATTGGTGGAGGTGTTACCGATGATTTGACTACAGAGTTGAATGGGATTGGATCTGAGCCTTCAGTTCATCATGTTTTTATGCTTAGTAATTATCGGAGGCGTTCATTTGACACGGTCTTTCATGTCCTTGTCAAGGAATTCTGTGATGGTAAGTGTGATTAAGATCAAAAGAAACAGCTCTTTATTATTATTATTATTATTATTGTATTTCTTTGCTTTGTAGATGACAGCAATGTCAAATGGGATCCACTGTTTACCGTACCACTATCAGGGGAGCCTGGAACACCTTCTCTATGCTACGAGGTTTACGGTACATCTGATAAGAACTTTAATGTATTCTCTGAGAGCTGTGTCTCGGTTAATGCACATTATACAAATGTGCCCACTTCTGGAAGAGATTTGCATCTTATTAACAAGTTTGGCGTTAGAGTTTTGAGTAATAAGCACTTGCCTAACGAGAGATGTGTTAATGATGATATACTTGTTGAGTTGGTAAATGGAGATTGTCATGTATCGCTGAATGGCGAGATCATGAAAGAAGGAGTTTATAAAAGAAATGGTGTACATGTTAGGGTTTTTAAGAGAAACGTGTTCCTTTCTGTCAAGAATTGTCAGAGAGGAAGGATCGGGTTTAGTTTCGTATCAAAGAGTGTCCTGAAAGAGAAAAAGAGGCTGACTTTCTTAGAAGTACAAGTGGAAGGAGGTTTAGGAATAACAACATCTGCTCATGGTTTAATTGGTATGTTCATTACAGTGGTAGAATGTGTGTAGAGTGGTAATTGGATTAAAAGTGTTTGTGATAGTCAGGGTGTGCCTGTGGTTTTGAAGCCATTCACAGGCTCTTACCACCACACACATCTCTATATACACTACAGACAGTGGTGTGTTACCTGTCTCCTTTGAAGTCTGACTGTCACAATGTATCCCAGCTACCACTGCACTAGCTATGAGAATGCATTATTTAGGTCACACTATGATCTATACTACTTCATGTCCAGTGGTTTATCTTACTCTATTTTATAGGTCAGTTTTGGAATGCTACTGTGGAGCTCCAAAGACATAATGGTGACATTGAGCTTCGTAATTGTAATCAAGATCCCCAGGATTTTGTTGTTTTAAAGTTTTTGAATCAAGATGGGACAATAAGGAAAACTGTCGGCGGGATTATGGGATCCCGACCTTGGGATTCTGCTAAAGAACCTTGCATCTATGTAGGAGACTCTGAGGGTGGACGTATGTACGAAATATTGAAACCCAACATGTCTTTATTGGATGGATCATACGAAGACTACATTGTGGAAGATTTGTTTGGAACTGAGTTCAAGTTCAGCCAATTCTTACGTGATGCTAGTTCCTGTAGTTACTAATAACTCTAATTATTTTATTTTTGTGGACTCAGTAGTGATTTAGTGTATAGTAGTACTATTATTTATTATCTGTATTTATTATCTGTATTATTATGCTGTGGCTAAGTACTTTTCCTGTTTTCCAACAATCTCAACCATAACAGAGACATTTCCCCTTGGCCGTATGGCGCGTGGCGCGCAATTGCGCGGGTTTGAAAGAACAAGAAAAGCCGGAAGGAAAGCGCAGGCCGCCACACCACAAGTTCTTCCATAAGGAGCTGGTCCGAAGAGATTAGGCGAGAGATGGCTCTTCTTGCTCAATTGACAGCAATGCTGCTGTTTCTAGCTTTACTATTGCCTGCAGGTAATTGCATGCTGCATTAGTTAGTATCACTTCCAGTAAAAACTTGTACTGTCTTTTCTGTATGCAGTTCTTGGTCAATTGCACGACAATGAGACTGTACAGTGTTATTCATCTGCTGCTAATTGTACTAGTGATACTAATGGAACTGACACTCTAGCTATTGACTGCTGTAATGGAACTGATGGAGGATATATACGACACTCTTCACTAGCTGCACAGTGTGGTGCATGCGTTGGTAAGATAATTGTAACAAACACTGAGTTGTTTTATTATTTTAATGTTATTATTTTAAGCCAATTTTTATTTATTTGATATTGTATTCACTAGTTGTTGGTTTTGATCAATCACGTGTGCATATTGGTCCAAGTGATGCTGGTAGAAGATACTCATTTACTGCTGATGTACTCCTCAGTACTCCTGATGCTCCTGATGTTACTGATCTGGATTATGTTATTTCAAGAGAACCAGCTATGCTAGTTGATGGTAGATAATGCTTTTATTTACTTTATATTTCAGTATTTTTTTATTAAAGTTTCTGACTACTTAAGTTCAGATTTTACTGGACGAACCAATGGTTTCCTACCAGAAAGGTTTAGCATACGATATGTATCACAAGGGAATGCTGTTGCTCTCCAACCAACTCTTTCATTTGATTACTTGATTGCTGTTGAAACTGGTCCACTTGATCGACCAATACCATCAGGAGCTGTACTTGTATACAGACGTCTTAGCATTATGATTGATGATATAGATAGTAAGTTGTATTAAATCAGTTTATTGTGATGGTGCTTACTCTCTTTATAGTAATTACTATTGGTCTTGAAGAGCCATCAATGGTTTTAGAAGGTAGTGATGCTACAGCTAACGTTGTACGTCAAGTAATTACATATGAAGCTCCTTTTGAAGTCACTGTCTCAAATGAGAGGTATACTGGCACATTGACTCCTGATGAAGCTGCTGTGGGAGACTTCGGTATGGAATTTCATTTTAAATGATTTATTCACTCTTTTAATTTAGATCGCTTCAACTTTACTGAGCAGCGTAGTGTTGTATTTCAACCAACAACAGCAATTGATCAACGTTTTGAACGTGTGACTTTTTCCATGCCACGTGATAATATTGTGGAGTTACAAGAAATTTTTAGGTGGAGACTCAGTGTTAATGATTCCAGAGTTAGACTAGATCCTTTGAAAACTACTCAAATAGTAAGACTTGACAATCAAGATGGTAAGTGATTTGGCACAATTATGAGATAACTTGTTTGTATTTTTATAGTTTTCAGTATTGGGTTTAGAGAACTACAATTTACTCTTAGAGAAGGAGAAGCAGCCCCATTAACTATAAAGCAGATAGGAAATGAGACTGGTGGTTTAGCTGTTGGAGGATTTCCAGAAGTTCGTCTACAGGCAGTTGATTTGAGACAAGTATCTGGAACTGCTATAAATGGTAAGTATTAACATATTCATGTAGTTGGTATTAGTATTTATTACAGGTAGTGATTTCTTCCTTGCTGATACTGCTCCAAGATTCACGTACAGAGCCAATAATACACTGAATGATACATTCACTCCTATCACAACTTTTGATGATGATATCATTGAGGGAGATGAAAAATTAAGAGTCATCATAACACCTGGTGGTGATAATGTTGTTCAAGTACAGAGAGACTTTCAGACAGCTACCATCACCATTCTTGATGATGACTGTAAGTTATTGAGTGCAGATGTGACAATATCTTTTTTCATTTTGTAGTTGGTGTGCTATCATTAGAGAGAGGAACATATGATGTGATTGAGAATGAAGGAACTGTAGAAATATGTGTTGTACTTACTGGAGGAGTATTATCTGAAAATACAACAATAGACATAAGACCTAGAGATGGCACTGCACAAATCAGGAGTAAATTTTAATATTACTATTCATTAAATTATATGTCCTTTTAATTATTAGGTGACTATAGTACTCGTAGAATTCTTCCATTATTAGTTGCATTTACAAACAGGACATGTGGTAGATTTGATATTATCAATGATACCACTAGGGAACAACTATTTGAAAACTTCACAGTATCAATAAGCAATACATCTCCAGAAAATAATGGATTAACAATAGACCGGACTCCATCATTCATCAGGATACAAGATGATGATCGTTAGTATAATCATTCATAAAACCCTGTGTTTATTATTTACCTTACAGAGGCTGAAGTAAGGTTTGCTATGGGTCAAGCTACATTCTCTGAAGGAGGAGGAAATCAATCAATCACTGTCATACTAGGAGGAGCACAATTGAGTCAAGAACAAACCATAGAAGTTTACATTGATGATGGAACTAGCAGTATGTTTATAATATATTACCTTATATATCATTTATACATTAAAATAGATGGAATATCACTTGGTAATGTCACATTCGGTACTAATGTTATAACACAGAATAGGAGCATCAGTTTTCCAGTGGTTGATAATAACATTGCACTGGAACCTGATAAACATTATCTACTAAGATTAAAGAAAATTGATAATATAGGTTTAGGTAATCCAGGAACAATGAATATAACTATAGTGGATGATGATGGTAAGTAGAAAAATCTATAAAGATTATGCAAATGGTTTTTTGTTTTTCTATAGATGTTTCTGTGAGTTTTGTGCAATCATCTTACAGTTATAGTGAAAGTCATGGAACTGTCAGTAATATTCAGGTGCAACTAAGCAATCCAATTGCTCAAGATCTGTCTGTCAACATTAGAGGAGGTGAGATGAATAAATACTGTAGCTTATTAAATTACTTAGCAATAATATTATATTGTATTTGTTTCTTCATTAGGCCCTGGCAGTCAATCATCTTCTGTTGTTGTTTCAGGTGTTGATGTGAATAAATCTATAAGTTTTATTGCAGGTGGCAGTAGATCAGTGTCACTGAGTAATTTTGATCTAAATGATGATGCATTTGCATTAGAAGCAGTTGAACAATATGATCTATCATTAATTAATCATGATTATACTGCTGATGAAAGCAGAGTGAGTCTAGGATCAGACACTACTCTATCCATTAATGATGATGATGGTAAATAGTTGCTCTTTAAAGGATACCTTCATATTTCTTACACATTTTAGTTGTTGATGTGACATTTAGTAGTCCAATGTACTCATTCTTTGAGAATGGAGGGATGGCTCAAGTATCAGTCAGCCTAAGCAGGAACATTTCTCAAGCACTGACAGTGACAGTTAGAACTGAAGGAGGTGAGTTACAACAGCATGTTAGTCTTTACAATACCTGTATATTACATAGCAATGCTTGGTTTGTATGTATTTTGATCAATTTTCCTTTTGTTTTCATCCAGGATCTGTTAATCAGAATATAACATTTAGCATATCACAGAGGGTTGGATTTATATCCTTTGGTTTGAATGATGATTTAATTGCCCTGGAAGATCCTGAGAGATTCCAATTGAGATTCTCTCAGCACAGTTTCCCTGATGGCAGTAAAGTTAGACTAGGACCAAGCAGTCAAGTCTCTATTTTTGATGATGATGGTAATTTTTATTATTATAGAATGATGTGTTTTAAAACTTTTTCCATTGTGATATAGTTGTCAGTGTCACATTTGCTCAATCAAGTTATTCTTATTTTGAGAGTAATGGAACTGTTAGTAATATAATGCTGAGACTTAACACAACAATTGCACGTCCACTCTCTGTTCTTGTATCAGGAGGTAGGTAGCATCATATTGTCAGTATCAAAAAAATTTTATAGCAATCATTCTATTGTAAAGTTGAGCTTTAATGGTACTATAATATGTATTAAACCTAACATTTATTGCTGCATTCATTCAGTATTACTAATCTTTTGTTCCTAGGACCTGGAAGTCAGCCTAGCTCAGTAGTTGTTTCTGGTGCTAATGTGAGCTCAACTGTAACTTTTGCTGCTAACAGTTCACTCACTGAATCTCTCCCTTCTTTTGTTATAACAAATGATGATGTTGCATTGGAAACAGTTGAGAGCTACTCACTCTCAATCTCTAATCCATCAGTAACTCAAAATGTTGTTGCTGCTGACAGCACTGGCATAGCTATCAGAGATGATGATGGTAAGTGTCACTATTACTTGTACTGTCATTGATATCATTGTGTTGTTATTTTTTATTTTTGCTATTTTTAGTTGTCACAGTTGAGTTTGAAAATTCTCGATATCTATATTCGGAGGATGAAGGAACAGTTGATGATATAATGGTCACCCTTGACAAAGATATAGCAACTGATCTGACAATAACCTATGCTGGAGGTAATTATTCCCTCTCTATCTTTTATTGATATCTTCTCATTATAGGACCTGGTAGCCAACCTAGTTCAGTTCGTATTTCTGGTGCTGATATTTCTGGCTCAGCCACATTCACTGCATTTGGTTCCAGAACAGAAGAAGGACCTATCTTTTCTATCACTGATGATAGTGCTGCACTAGAAACAGACGAGACATATCAGATAAGATTCACTGGCCCAACTGGTAATTCAAGAGTCAGATTAGGATCTAATACAACAGTAGTGATAGATGATAATGATGGTAAGGATATTACTTGCTGCATGTCCTTTACTCTTCATAAATTCTAGTATAAGTTTATTACTATTTTTTCATTTTTGTAGTTGTTAATGTGACCTTCAGTCAGGCATCCTATTCATTTGCTGAGAATGTTGGCATGGGATCCTATGAACTAAGATTGAGTAATGAGATACTACAACCACTTACTG
>NW_003546273.1:152623-162906 GCF_000090795.2 Amphimedon queenslandica | reverse complement strand
CAGGCATGGTCAGGATTAATGATGATGATGGTAAGTCTCTCCACGTGCTACAATATAAGGTTTACTTTTTGCTTTGTAGTTGTTACTGTTAGCTTTTCAAGACGTGTATATAACTATTCTGAGAGCCATGGATCTGTTAGTGATGTTATAGTACGGTTGTCTGCTCCTATAAGTAAAGATGTACCAGTTCAAGTAATAGCAGGTTAGTCAACAAGCCTTTAGTCTATAAAGTACAAGATGTATTATATTTCTTTTGTTAATAGAACCAATGGATTCACAAACTGTAGTTGAATCAGGCAGCCGTATAAATCAAGCTCTGTTATTCCGTCCTGGTGGTGCTAGCACTATGAATGTACCATTTGGTATTACTGATGATAATGTTGGGCTTGAGACACTTGAATCTTATCCAATTATATTTAATACGAGTTTCAACACTGGCGTTAACTATGGACTCAATTCAAGGATAACTATAACTGATGATGACGGTAAAATAATGTCTTCCTCTCATCATTTATCACATAATGTGTTAAAACTGCTAATAAGTACATGTACACATGTGTACCTCTGTTAATAAGTGTTTCCCTTGGTAATGTCACATCCTTCCTTCCTATTTCTAGATGTTAATGTAATGTTTGTGCAAGGATCCTATTCATACTCTGAAGGTGATGGCAGTTCCTCTGACATAAGTGTCAGAACTAACAGACCATTTGCACAAGACATTATTATTGGGGTATCTGGAGGTAATGAAGCATCTTCTATAATTTATAAAATTTTAGCTTCATATTTTTGTAGGTCCCGGTAATCAGCCTTCAACAGTTGAATCATCAGGTTTCAATGTATCACAGACTTTGACACTTACAGCCAATACAGCCATGGCACCAACCTCCCCAGTGGGTACATTCACTATCAGAGATGATAGTGTAGCATTAGAGACAGAGGAACAGTATTCGTTGGGTTTGAGTACCACTACTACGTATGGAGGTAGAGTTACAGTAGGAGGAGATGCAATAGTCTCTATTAATGATGATGACAGTAAGCTACTTGAAAGTATTATCTACTTGTCTTTAATTGGACTTGCTTTCTTTATAAGGTGTCAGTGTCTCATTCCAAGGTTCAAGTTATACCTACCCTGAAAATCATGGAACAGTGTCTGATATTATACTGGTTGCAAATACAACTGTAGCACAGAATCTTGTTGTTACGGTCTCAGGAGGTTTGCATTTTAATTCATGTAAATATTAAAATAATCATTATGCTCTGTAGGTCCTGGTAATCAACCAAGCACTGTGGTACCCTCTGGTGCTAATGTTAGCAGTGTTGTTACATTCACTGCCAGAGGCAGTAGATCAGAACGATTAGCTCCTTTTACTATCACTGATGATTCCTTTGCACTTGAAACTAATGAGACATACCAATTATCAGTCAGCCAAGCACAGCCTAATCCATCTGTGGGCATTGGGCCTCCTACCACTATCAATATTGTTGATGATGAAGGTAATTTAAGTCAATTAAACCCTGTTTTATGAACAGCACAACTGTTTTTTATAAAAGTAGCCATGTTTCTGTTTCATGCAAAAACACATCAAAGTAGTATTTTTAATGGAAATTACCTCAACATGGCATAATTGAATTGAGTCTGTTTTTACAAAAGGAGCATAATTGAATGCAGTGTAAATGTAATTGAGGATTTATAATTGAAACCAGCTCTGCAGTATTGATATAACTGTTGTGTATGCGTGATACAATTTTTAAAATTATTTCTTGCTTCAACTCAATCTTTACTTTCCTTATTTTTTAGTTTTGAGAGTTACTTTTGGACAAGGCTCATACAATGCTACTGAGGGAGATGGCAATAGAATGTTGCAAGTTATGATTAGCAATCCAATTGTCCAAGACTTTACAGTCACAGTCAATGGAAGTCAGTCTTAGCAATCTTCAAATAGTCTTTTTATAATATTTCTTTAATTTTTAAAAGGCTCCGGTCCCCAGCCTTTTGTTGTTAACAATGGTCCCAGCATCACTCAAACTATCACATTTAATTCTAGAGATAGGACGACAGCAATGGTTCCATTTGATGTTGGTGATGATGCAGTAGCACTTGAGAATACTGAGTCATACACAATTGGATTGAGCAATCCTAGTCAGCCTGGTGTTAACATTGCTTCGAGCACTGAGATAAGGATTGCTGATAATGATGGTAAGAAAGAGTGAGCTCTCTGTCCTGTATAATTATATTGTTGAACTGCACAGCCAAGAATTGTCATGCTGATACAGCTTTACTGCCCAAAATCAGTGAATCAAGCCTGGATACAGTCCTGAGCATATCAGGATTGTATCAATTACGTAATCAGACTTGATTCATTGATTTTGGGCAGTAGCACTGTATCAGCATAATAATTCTTGGCTGCAAATTTTGCTTTATTTTATTTTATTGTCTTATTTTTTAGTTCCAATGGTTGGATTTGAGAGAGACACTTACAGTTTTCTTGAGAATGCTGGAACTACAATGGCAGTTACTGTAGTCCTCAGTAATGAGGTCATCAGGCCATTTACTGTCAGGGTGGTTGGAGGTAAGGCTTGTTACTAAAAATAGCAATAATTACAGCATCATTTATTATTAGCTCCTGACCCCGTGACTCCTGGAAATTCAGGAACACCAGTTAATCAAGTTTTGGGTTTTGCTGCTAATGATAATTCAAGTGTAAGTTAGTGCTCTATAAACTTTATAAGAAAGGCTTTTAACTGTTCTTTTTACTACCTTAGGCTAATTTAAGGCAAATAGTACCTGTTACTGTTATAGATGACTCAATTTCTGGAGAAGCAGTACAAACTTATCCCCTGAACTTTACTGATGTACCACAAGATATCACTATTGGAAGTTTCCGATCAACTAACATTGTGATCATTGATGATGACGGTAAGATTGCAATTATAATAAAGATGATCAAGTCTGTTTTATTTTTTGTTTCTTCCAACAGAATCCGTTGTGAGGATAATCGATGGCGATAAAACAGTTCTTGAGTCAGATGGTAGTTCAGTCATTACAGTAGTACTAACAGGAGCTAACTCTGACATAGTATCAGTAGATATCCTTAACAGCACTGGTAAGATACATTCATTCTGCTAGAATGAGTAGATATTTTAAATTTTATTTCTTTGCTCAATTGTGCTTCCTATCCAAATTATTCATATTCTTTTTATGCAGGTGGTGTAGTTGGTACAGCAACTTTCCTTTCATCGCAGGATGTCACTGCACAGACTTTTAATGTCACTGTCAATTATTTAGATGACAATGTAGCACTTGAACCAAATGAGATGTTCACTTATACACTTGGAAATCTTAGAGGAGAGGCAAGGGTTGGCATGCCAAACACTTCAACTCACACTCTTGTTGATGATGACAGTAAGAGAGAAAGAGGAGGATGAGAGAGAGAGAGTGTGTGTGTGTGTGTGTGTGAAAAGGAGAAATAATCTTGTAAGCAATATGTTGCCAAGAATAGAAGCATATCCTGTTGCTTGGTTGCTAGCAGCAAATTGCCTTGTTTATGAAGGCATTAAGTTACAAATGTAATTGTTCTTTTTTTTACTTCATAGGGCTTACTGTTCAGTTTGTTGAGCGAATGTACACGTTTAATGAACCTGATGGAGCTGTCTCTATTGCAGTGAATATATCTAATCCCATTGCACAGGGCTTCACTATTTCAACTGGAAGAAGTAAACTATGATTTCATAAATAAATTTTGTAGTGTTAACTTTTGTTGTGGTTTTTCTTTTTGAATAGTTATTGAGACGCAGCCATTTGTAATCCCATCTGGTCCTAACTTTTCTGACTCTCTTGTCTTCACACCAACTGGGCCAATGGCCATTGATGTGAATGGGATTGTAACTAATGACATGATAGCACTGGAGGATGTGGAGATGTACCGCGTTCAATTGAGTAATCTTAATATAAGCTCTTCTTACATAACTGTTGGTGCTCCTACTAATGTTAGAGTCATCAGTGAAGATGGTAAGTGTGTGCATATTCATGAAGCCATATAAATGCAGTGCTGCATTATGCATACTGAGTTATATTTATTCATTTCTAGTTGTAAATGTCACCTTTGCTACTGGTAATGATTTCTTTGAATTCGATCAACCCAGAACTGAACAAATTGCTGTGTCAATAACATCACCAATTGCAAGACAACTGGATGTTAACATCAGTTCAGGTATGACAAACAAATATTCTAAGATTATTGATACAAAAAATTGTTCTTTCTAGTCTACCAGCCGGATCCATTAGTTGAGCAGTCAGGAATGAGTTTTACTACACAAGTATCATTTGTTAGAGGTGGTTCAGTCATTGACACATTTAATTTCCCAATTGGCACTGATGATGTTGCATTTGAAGCAGTAGAGAGGGAGGTATTGTCTTTCACTGGATCATCTCCTAGTGCTGGAGTCAATTTTGGACCAAACACTGAAGCTACAATTACTGATCGAGACGGTAAACATTTCTTTTTTTTTCACTCCTTTATATTTTAATTTTAATTGTATTTTTATTCCTGCAGTGGTGGGTATCATGTTTGTTGATAGCTCCATCACAGTATTAGAGAACAGCTCAATGGTTACTGTACAGTTGATGAGGAGCAACCCAATAAGACAAAATGTGACTGTTAGAGTATTAGGAGGTGAGGGCTATTTTGTCAATTTTTTCAATCAGCGAAAAAATTGATAGTTCTTTTTAAAATTATAACCAGTTTATAGTTTTAGCTTAATATATATATTATATTTAATTTACTGCAACTAAAAATACTTTAAGCCTCAATGTACAAAAGCAACACTATAGACTGATACCATATCAAATCTTTTTTTCACAGGACCAAACCGAAATCAACTGTTTGTAGATACTTCTGGTACTGATGTCGACAGATTCGTTACATTCTCTCCCAATGGGCCAGATAAACAACCACTCACTTTCCAAGTCACTGATGATCAGACAGGACTAGAGGACTTAGAAACATATTTCTTGAACCTTACCTCATCCATCCCAACCACTAGAGTCAATCTAGGCAGTTCTCTACGAGTTAATATCATGGACAATGATAGTAAGTCTATTATTAGTAATAACTTGATGATGTAATGTTGCTATTTTTAGTTGTTGGTGTCAATTTTAATCAGACTTCATATGATTTTGATGAAGATGATGGAGCTGGGTCAGTACAAGTTGTGATTGATAGACCAATTGCACGAGATTTGACTGTACCAGTTAGAGGAGGTTTGTTGATCTCTCTCTCTCTCTTCTTTTTTTAATTGATAATTTATCAATTGTTTTTAATTTCCAATAGCCCCTGGAACACAGCCAAGCACTGTATTCATATCAGGAACTAATGTTAACAGTGATGTCACTTTCTCAGCTGGAGGGGTACTACAAATGACTGTCTCTTTCCCTATCAATGATGATAGCGTTGCTCTTGAAGACGTGGAGTCTTATCCATTAAGATTTGGTTCTTCTACTCCAAGTGGTAGAGTTACAACTGGTGCACCAACCACTCTTAGGATAAATGATGATGATCGTAAGTATAATATCTACAATTGTTATATTTTCATGCAAGCTCCTTTAGTTTGAACTCTTAATATATCTCATTTTATATTAGTATATTGTTATTATTCCTATTATTTTTTGCATTCTAGCATTTTTCTTCGGCTTCAGAGAGAGTAATAGGACCTATCCTGAAAATGGCGGCAGTGGTAGCTTTACCTTTGTATCTGGCCCTGCAGCCAGACCCGTCACATTTGATTTTACTCAAAGTAACAAAAAATAAAAAATTTTGTACTTTTATAATCTTTTTCTAGCTGATGGTTCTTTAATGGGCATTAATGAATCTCTATTCACAATGGTCTGTGGCACTGGGTCTACATTAACTGTTCCCAGTTCACCATCAGAGACGCCAGTTGTCTGTTTGGCTGATATAAGAGATGATTCCACAGCACTTGAGAATGATGAGAGATCAAGCATTAGAGCAGTGCCAATATCTGTTACTGGAGCAGAGCCTGTTAACGAACAGTTCACAGCCATTGTTATAGATGATGATGGTATGTGTAATTTTAATTTTGTGCCGCATGCATGTCCTTCAAAATATAATGGGTATCAATTTGCCTCTTGGCCAAAGACCTAAGGGTCTTTGGCCAATATTTTGAGTAACTTTAAAAATTCATTAAAAATCTAAAATTGATTGGACTTAGTTCAAACTTTATACATAACATAAGTACATGTATATGCATGAAAAAAAAATTATAAAAATGGAGGATTCTCAACTTTTCATTTTTGGCGAAATTTGACTGATGACCCTGTACTATAGTACAGGGACTTTGACCCAATTTTGGAGCAACTTTAAAAATTCATAAAAAATTAAAATTTGATTGGAATCAGCTCAAACTTTTTACGCAACATAAATACATGTATATGCATTAGAAAAATTTATAAAAGTGAAGAATTCTCAACTTTTCATGTCTCTGTACAGGGAGGGACTTTGGCCTGATTTTTGAAAAAATTCATTATAAATTGGCATTTCTGCAATATTATTCTTACTTGCAATGTAGTAATTTTTACAATACTTGTATTATTTATTATCATAGTTCCTGGTATCTTTGTTACACCACCTACTACCAGTGTTGTTGAAGGAGGCTCAGTTCGAGTGTGTGTTGAATCAAACGTTACCTCATTGAGACCAATAGATGTAACACTATCTACTATCAATGGAACTGCTACTGGTAAGTCATGTTTTTCATAATATCCTAAGGAGTAATTTTTAAAATGTAATATGTGATTGAAAAGATGCTTTATACATGTAGTTTAAAAATTAATATTTATTATGATTATATTCAAGTAGGAAGTGTCGACAGCTTTATAACGTATACTAGCAATAATGATTCTATTTTTACAACCTGGGGGCGTAGCCCCCAGGTCGTCCTATAATTGATTTCACTCACGTGCGATATATATATATTTGATTGTATGTCAACACTTCATTTCTTCTATACACGTTGTATTGGAGAAATAACAAGCCTTAGCAACCACCCGCCCACGCTACGTAAGTGGGTGTGGTCACGGCAAACAAAATGGCGGTTTGAACATGGAACAAATTTATGAGCTTTCTAACAGCGAAAGAACATAGAGATACTGTCTAAAGACTTTTCTAGAAGCAGTAGAAGGTAGAGAGAATCTTCATAAGTCTTAATAAGAACCCAGCTGTACATGCAAGGTGGTGAAATCAATTATAGGAATATTTTTACATTGTTACGCTTGTTCTCTTTCTTTCTATTCTATCCTTAGGCCCACCAGATTTTGTCGGTGGTTCCGCCCAACTCACAATACCAGCTGGTTCTCGGGGTCCACAGTGTGCTATGGTTAGGACACTCAATGACACAGAAAGCGAAGGAAATGAGACCTTTTCCATCGGCGTTACTAACATCAGCACTAGACCATCTCCTAATGCAACCAATCCACAGACCCCAGTACCCATTGGAGGAAGCAGCACATCAACAGTCACCATCATCGATACCACGCCCGAGTCACGTCGCTGTGAGCTTAGATCATCCACCCGCAGACTGACGACATTCCGCGATAGAGAGAGCTATATTTATAATGGAAGCTGCGAGCGATCGCTCGTCGCCCAGAGAACATCTTTCGGGGACTTTGCTGTTGTCGTCGATAGCCTTGATGGATCCTTCATGACAACACGTCTTGGAGTGAGACTTGGTCGCGAAGTATTAGTAGTGAATGCTTTCAACAGGACTATCATAAGACAAGAGAATTTGAATAGAGTGGCATACTCTAGCATGCCAAGTGAGCTACGTATATCAGTAGCAGACTTAGACGTTCAGATTAACATCAACGATGATGGAATTGATATCAATATCGGAGAAGGCTCGGATCTAGATACTCATACTGGCCTCTGTGGGAACAGGAATGGAATGTTGGTGTATAGGAATGGAACAGTTGTACCTGACCCTGACAGCAACATTAACAGATTATTGGGTCATTACACTACTCCTCCTAGTGAGACATTTGTTCGTACTATTGCAAGAAGACAGTGTGGTAAGTATCTCTCACTTAATCACATGCCATATACTGGGATATTTTTGCGCTGCTAAATTCTTTGCAAATCTTGCATTTGTAAAATTTCACTAAATAAAATTTTGCAAATTGCACTTTGTGGCAATGAAAACGCAATTTTAATTTTAGCGATTACATCTACATTACATTTACATTTTGAAATTTAAATCTTGAAATTAGTCTTTGACCAAGAATTTCTTAAACCCCCTCTAGATTTAACACTCCAATGAGCCTACATAGAGTATTTTCTTAATATAATACTTTGCTTGTTTTATTTGCAGGTTTATTGGGTGAAGACAGTGAAACAGGTGACC
Organism: Amphimedon queenslandica; assembly: GCF_000090795.2. Classification (NCBI taxonomy): domain Eukaryota; kingdom Metazoa; phylum Porifera; class Demospongiae; order Haplosclerida; family Niphatidae; genus Amphimedon; species Amphimedon queenslandica. Next base: position 154,491 of record NW_003546273.1, on the reverse strand, counting down.
CAATGTTCACAGTCCCACTCTACACACCTGATTTGGCACAACCTCACACTTACTCACTCTGCTATGAGATCCATGGAAGTGGTGACCAATACTACAACTTTATATCCGACGGATGCACATCAGTCAACGGCCACTACTTTAGCACCGATGATCCTGATGATAACCAGAGAGACTTTCATGGAGTTGATAGGATACGCATTCGAGCAGTGAATAAGAACCAGCAATGTGTTGATATATCAGTTATACTAGGGTCAGATAAACTCTGTACTACATCAGTTGGTAGCAATGTTATAAGTAGTTATGACTCCTCTGGTATTACTGTTAGTGTTGATCGTAATACTACTAGGATCTCTGTTCCTAATTGTGCCGATGCTGCATTAGAGATGACTGTACATTGCAACGTGACCCCATCAGGTATCGGCTATCAAGAGTTTAGGGTAATACGTGGGTTGAATCTCAATGAAGATTCGCATGGAATCATTGGTGAGTGATTGTAAAAATGGATTGTGACTATACGTCCATTAAATGCACATAAATAACTTGGTTTCTTATTATACTCAATAGCTTATTACTAGTATTATTGTAATGTATTTTTAATGCAGGTCAGTTCTGGAATGTTGAGACTCAAGTTACTAAATACAATGGTACTCTTCGTGATGGCACTGTATCGCCTAATGCTTACCGTATTGATGTAAAACCAAGAAACAAGCCACAAAGGAGTTTTGTCGGATTCCTGGAACCTGTCACCTGGGACTTTACACCTCAGCGCTGCTTGTATGCTGGTAATTCTCAAGGAGGAGCTATTAATGAAGTCATAGAAGATGATTTGAACCATTCGCTTTTGGAAGGCGACTACAGAGACTATCAGATGGAATCTTCATTTGATACAGAATTTCGTTATGGACACTTTGAGAGTAATCGCTGTTAATGAACTCTCTCTTTCTCGCTTTTTTGATTTTCTACATTTATATATTGTATGTAGTGTATTAGTTAGTTCATTAGCTTCTCTCTCCCCCTGTGTTTAGAATAGATTTAGATATTTTTTTATTATTATTATTTTATTATTATTGTTATTATTATTTTTTGTATGCTTCATATTATGATTTGATAAAAATTTCAACTGTAAAAATATTTAAAGACAACATTCAAAGCATTAACATTCTCTACAATAGAAACATAAAATTAATACGTTTTCTTGAGCTTCTATGATCAATATATGCACTCATCTCATTCACTAACAGTTTTACTGAAATCATTTTTTTATTAAGCCAAGAAATCAAAAATGTGATAATTAATTACAAATATTTATTATTAAAGAAAAGTGCATGTCCTATAGTGTTGCATGAGTCCTAATGTTAAGTTCTTGGCTTTGATGAACGGCCTGGTCCAGTTACTGCCATTCGCAGTAATTCCATCCATAGTTATCAGCATTATCAACTGCTGTATCAGGATAGAATCTAGCTAAATCTTGACTTTGAATGAAGCCATATACATGATCAAATGTATTACCAAAAGCATGACTCCATTCATGAATCAGTCCAAACTCCTTGGTGTAAGTACCTGGACTTCCACAAGAAACGGGAAATGCATAAAAAGCATTGCAAATCCAAACCGTAGTGGTGCTGTAACCTCTATAAGTATAGCCATACCAAGAAGGCTTGCAGTATGGGCCACCATTCACATAGGTAACTGCATAACCTGCCAATCCACCTTTTATTCTGTTATAGACATCAAATACTCTGAATGCCCTTTGTCTTGTATAAGCCCCAAACCATTTCTGATACAAATAATTATTACCAATTCTTATTCTATCAATCCCATTGCAGAGCAGCCTATGAGCATCAAGTATTTGTTGGTTGTTAGCTGCA
>NW_003546273.1:97336-152613 GCF_000090795.2 Amphimedon queenslandica | reverse complement strand
CCTTGGTTTTAGGAGAGCATGAGTGTCCTCCAAATAGATGTGAATAGATTCCTGTACTGATAATTCCCTTATTTGGCCATTAGACAACTCACTCATCTCATCCACTGTCAGATACAGTAAAGGTCTGCTGTACTGTACAGTGTAGAGACCATCAGTATCAATGCTAAATGCATCAGTGATTTGGACTGATGCAGAAATGCCTTCACCTGCCTTCAAGAGAACAAACTCATCTTTTGTAGGAGGAAGACGATGAGCAAATATTCCATCATATTCGATAGGACTACCAGCAACAGAGACAGTGAGAAATTGAGAGAAAAGTCCTTCAAGAGGTGTACCACGTTTCAAGAGATAAAGATCCTCGTTTGCATTGTTGGTAAACTCGAAAGTGCAAGCAACTGCAGAAAGAGCTTTATTACAAGCCATGTCAAGAGAGATAGGCCAGTCATTAGCACTGCATGTACAAGAGAAAAGTAACATTGATTTGATACATACATATAGCTACCATACCTCAGAGCACTGGTCAGGTAAGTAATAACTAGACATGTACAGAGGAGAGTCTTCATGTTTCTCAGCTTTCCTTAGCCTTCTTCTTATTCTTCTTTTTTCTTCCTTTGTAGATTTCTAGAAATGTGATTTGATCATCTACTTTTATAGAATACCTAGTTTGTAAAAAATTTGATGATATTGTTACTAAAATTTGACCAATAAACAAAGCCCTCATTGTCAATATTAGAAGTAAAGCAAGTATAATTTTGATGCAACTGAAGCTGTGAAAGTGAACGAAATACTCACATTTGGCATCATGTACTTTGGCTGCTAACAAACTGAATGAATAGATCTACTATCTACTAGTAGTAATCACACGACTGCATCCGGTACACTCAGCCTTGCACTTGTCTGTCAGTAGACTATGGTGTTGTAAATTGTACTCAAGTTTTTTTTGATAAACAGCAACTAGATCTATTACAAATGACAACAAAATGATTGAGATCTATAATTACAGCATCTTACCCAATTAAGAAAAACTGTGAATAACCTTTTATAGGAATGTGGGATAAGGATGAAACTTTCACAGATTAACTTAGCTGCCCAATGCCATCATCACAGGATCTCAGGTCTTGGGTCTCTCAGCCCTTGAGAACCCTGAGAATTGGGACTGATGCAGTAATTTGATTTTTGAAATTAATTATTTAAGCCAGAATAAGTGATTGCACAGATCAATTGGATCATGCATTTTAAGCAAATTTTGTTGCATCAAGGTTTAATTAAATGTGCATTCTATGTTTAAAAGAACATGTCTATTTATAATAATAATAATAATAATAATAATTTGTTTTTCTGTTGTCTCCTCTGGGATCTCCCTCTTTCCCCTATTTTCTTGTTATAGTCATTGTTTTTGTACATGTTTATTATTTTTCATAATAATAATAATAATAATAATAATAATAATAATAATAATAATAATAATAATAATAATAATAATAATAATAATAATAATAATAATAATAATAATAATAATACTGAATAGACAAGTTTCAATATAGAGCGGTTGCATTGACGTCACTTTTTGACGTCATAATTACTTCCGTATGGCAAAAATTAATGAGCCTCATTCGTTTACAGCAGCAAAGTTGCTTCTTCTATAACTTCTTTTACACAGCACAAGGCAGAAAAGGAGTACAATTCTAGCGGTAGTAAGCAGAAAAGTAGCGATAGCAATAATTACAGGAGTAACATGGCAATGCTGTGTTCACTTTGGCCGCTTCACTGATTCTCTATCCGAGGACTTTTTACTTCCTTTGCATCCCTGAGTCCAGGAAAATGAAAGAGCAGCATGAATTAGCCATGCTCATAGTTAAGGAAGCCTGCCAGAAGAGTTTATAGCGCTGTACAAATGAATGGCAAAGTAGCCATTTTGCCATGCGGAAGTAATTATGACGCATGCGGTGACGTCATATGAAACCGCTCTATTATGCATACTCTTGATTTTATTATGCAATGAGAACCCGATGTGAAAGTTTATTTAAATTTCATGACGTCATGTCATTTCCGGTAATATTTTGCTTATTAATCATTCCCATTTTCACACCTCATACTAGTTGCATAACAGGTACACAAAATGGAGGGAGAGAAGAGCTATTTGGAAGACAGCACAGGCTCAGAGGAGGCTTGTGGAGTTAGAACCACCAGGGAACCTCTTTCTGTGGAGTCCAGAAAGAATCGCGGGCGACAGTTGGACTATCTACTGGAAAGGACCGGGTTTGGAACGTATCATGTGTTTTTGTTAGTTGGTGAGTCGTTACAAAAAACAAAAAATAGTACATGTATAATTATTATGATGCTAATACCATTGTACACTTTAAGGGTGAGCATTAATTGGAGTGTATTTGTTTACGTGCCTTAGACCATGTTTATTGTTTATAAATCTCTTATCTTCTTTTTTGTTTCCTTCTTTTCAAATCCCCCCCTCTCTCTCTCTCTTCCTCCTCCTATCTGCTCAGTTTGTGGTGTTGCACTAGCTTCAGACTCGGTCGAAGTATCCAGTGTCTCTTTTGTTACTCCAGTCCTTGACAATAATAATAATGATACTGATAGAGGCGGTGTTCATCCAACTAAATTTCAGTCCGGTGCCCTCGACTCCATCATATTTCTTGGAATGATGGTACAACATTTGTAGCACTATACATGATTGTACAGTAATTATTTTGTAGTGTTAAAATTGTAATACAATTTTAATGTTGGTTCCAAACCACGAGAGAGTAAAAACCCACAGTCAGGTGGCAGATAAGATAGGGTTTAGCTATAGTACTATAGACTAGCCTCTTAACAATGGATACTTTTAGATAAGAATGTTTGTTATACAGAGGTGTCCTTTATGTGGAGGTTATTTTATACGCTAAGGAATGTAATCGGTACACTAGGTGCTGTCTGTTAAATGGAGGTGTACGCTATAGAGAGTGTAAGCTGCACTGTATTAACTGGTTTATGTTTAAGTTGAGCAGATGCAATGAAGCCTATGTGTCAATAAAGTAATAGAGAGACCTTAAGTATCAAGTACTTCATAGGTCCACCCAGACTCACCACAAGCCTCCATCATCGTTTACTCAGTGCCTCTTTTCAATGCTTTTTTGGCCTTTTGCACACTCCAGACTGACCACAAGGTTTAAATCATTGTTATTACTGCTGGAAGAAGAATTCAGAATAATGATAATGAGCTCACCTTCTTGTGTGTACATAACATGTGTAATTTTAATATTTCATGATTGTATTGTATATCAATTGATGGTGACGCATAAGATAGAACTTCTCTGATTCTCTGATTCTCTCTCTCTCTCTCTCTCTCTCTCTCTCTCTCCCTCCCTCCCTCTTCCCTCTATAGTTTGGTGGTTATTTTTGGGGGAGTCTTGCTGACATTGTTGGTCGTCGGAGTTGTTTAGTATCTTCTCTTATCATTAATGGCCTTTTTGGTCTTGCTTCTTCTCTCTCACCTAATTTCGCTTGGTTCATGGTCTTTCGATTTGGAAGTGGATTTGGGTTAGTTGTGGTTTAAAAGTACATTCCCCAGCCATTATTTTGGCTCAAATTTGTTCAGATTTTTTGTTCCAAGGGACTTTTTGCTTTAATTTTGTAAAGGCATGTACATGTATCAGAATTAGCATTGTTATTTTTTTATAATTTGGCCCATATATTGTTATTGTTTTGGCAAAACACTGGCCCAAAAGCATGCCAATATGAGGGATCAAAAACAATTGAATATATTTCATGTACATGTACATATACAACCTCATAAATGACTTCTATTTTATTTATAATCAAATTTTTATTCACAACTAAAGGCGTGGCAATCAATGATAATGAATAATATGTCTTTTTCCTTTTAGAGTCGGGGGATCTGTTCCAATCGTTTTCTCGTACTTCTCCGAGTTTTTCTCATCAAAATATCGAAACACGCTCATAATTGGACTCGCATCTTTCTGGACAGTGGGGCGCCTATACGCCTCATTTGTTGCCTGGATTGTCATACCACAGACGTTTAGTTTTCATCTCGGGCACATGCTAGTCACCAGTTGGAGGATATTCCTTGCACTGTGTACTCTGCCTTCCTTCCTATCAGCTCTGGCCATTGTGTTTATGGTGGAGAGCCCTGGATTCCTATTTTATGTATGAATAATATTAGTTTTTAGAAATAAGATAATATTGAGCAACTCAGGTTGGCATAGCATGTAGCTTTTAAGGCAACTTTTAAAATTCATAAGAAATCCAAACTTGATTGGAATCAGCTCAAATTTTCTATGCAACATAAGAACATGTATGTGCATCAGAAAAAAATTATAAAAGTGGAGAATTCTCACCTTTTCATTTTTGGCAAAATTTGGCTGATGACCCTGTACTATAGGAGAGGGACTTTGGCCTGGTTTTTGAGCAACTTTAAAAATTCATAAAAAATTGAAATTTGATTGGAATCAGCTCAAACTTTCTACAAAACATAAATACATGTATATGCATTAGAAAAAATTGTAAAAGTGAAGAATTCTCAACTTTTTATTTTTTGGCAAAATTAGGCCGATGACCCTGTACTATAGTACAGGGACTTTCATCCAATTTTGGAGCAACTTTAAAAATTCATAAAAAATTGAAATTTGATTGGAATCAGCTCAAACTTTCTACAAAACATAAATACATGTATATGCATTAGAAAAAATTGTAAAAGTGAAGAATTCTCAACTTTTTATTTTTTGGCAAAATTGGGCTGATGACCCTGTACTATAGTACAGGGACTTTGGCCTGATTTTTGAGCAACTTTAATGCACTATGCCCGTGGGAAACCCTGACTGTGTATGTTTGAAGTAGTCAATGTATGGCATGAGATGTTTTGATGAAGTGTGTGTTAGTTTTTGTATGGCATACACTAATTTGAGCTATGCACATGCACATGTATTGCGTGACCACTGTACATGTACATGCTGTTCTTTGTCATGTCTCTCTCATTATAGAAAGGTAAAGCGCTGAAGGTTAGAAAAGTTTTAAATCGTGTGAGCTCTTGTCAGATCCGCTTCACTACACACAGGCCACGCTCGGAATCGACTGATGGAAGGGTAATAATAATAATAATAATAATAATGTTAATTATTATAATGATGATGATGATAATGATAATAATCATAATGTCAGTATTATTTTATAGTAATAATAGTAATAATAATAATAATAATAATAATAATAAATGATGATGATGATGATGATAATAATCTTCATAATGTCAGTATTAATTTTATAGTAATAATAATAATAATAATAATAGTAATAATAATAATAGTAATAATAATGATGATAATGTATATGTGTACATCAGATTATTATTTTAGTAATTAATAATTATAATTGATTATAATTACCATTAAATGTTTAGTTGTTACAAAAATGATCTTTTATTCTAATAGGAATATGATGAGATAATATCCAGCATCAGTGCTGCTGACAATAGCATCAACAATGCTTTGTCAGTAAATAGAAGGGATATAGGACAAAAAATTAAAGTGGTACGATTTAGAATTTATTTATTAATTTATTTATTATATTTTATTTATTTTAAGGTTTGGTCAGCTACAGTTGAGCTGTTTAAGAGGTCGTATGTGAGACCAACTGTTGTAATGATCATTGTTAACTTCACACTCTCATTCGGGTGAGAGAGAGAGAGGGAGGGAGGGAGGGAGAGAGAGAGAGTGGAGAAAATTGGAAAAAGAAACTTGCTGCACACATATACCGTGTAGTATAGTGCAAAAATTTTTGAGGGCTGTAAGTTTAACAAATTTGCATATTTAATTTTTGCGAATTTATGCCATCTTGTACCGTAATAATAATTTGATTTTCGGGAAAGTAATTTTCACAAATCTTCAAAAAATTGCAAAATTTACAGCCCAAGAATATTTCCGCTATACGGTATTGTCCCTTGGTTATTCTTTATCTCCTGTATGTATTTCTTTCTTTCTCGACAGGTATTATGGTCTTGTGTTGTGGTTTCCTGAATACTTCAAATACATTGAGTGCCATAAGAACGATAATCATAATCACTCCATTGCTGATGTCACTGATTGTGGGTCTAATAGTGACGACAATAAAATATATCTTGACAATCTTTATGTCTCACTAGCTACCATACCAGGTGATAGCTAATGGATATTATGTACTGTGATTGAAATACATGTAAAGTACTGTTATTTATAAAGCAAAAGCAAATTCTTCTTCCTATTATTATTATTTGTTATAAAATATAAGAAAGGTCTAACGAAAAAGAAAAAATAGTACTTGGAAAGCTTGCTATCATTTACAATAAAACACTAAACAAGACAGTCTTAGTTACAAAAAAAACAGTTTAAGCTATCTCATTGGGAGAAGGTTGGGATATACTTACCCCAAGAAATGACATTCCTCTCTAAAGAGAAACAGTTACATTATATTATTATTATTATTGATTATTAATTATTGTTGTTATTATTTATTATTATTAATTAATGTAGGTATTGTATTTGGATTACTTTCCATAAAGTTTCTTGGCTCAAAAGTTTTGCTCGGTACGTCAATAACAATTAGCCTGAGTATTATAGTTATATCTTGTAAATTATGAAATTTTACACATACCTCTTGATCCATAGCCTTGTGCATATTATATGTACATGTACATGCAATATTGTATTTCTAATGATTTATTTTTCTCCTCCTTTTCTTCCCCCTCCCTCTCTCTCTCTCTCTCCCTCTCTCTCCCTTCAGCCATTTCAATGGTAGTATCAGCATTGAGTACATTTGCTATATGGGGTGTCCCTAAAGAAGTTGATTACATTTTATTGCTATCTTGTATATTCACCGGATTCTCTACCATTGGTTGGATTGCACTTGATGTCATTATACCTGAACTGTTCCCTGTGCACCTTCGGTAAGAGGTAGAGAGAGAGGGGGGGAGAGAGAGAGGGGGAGAGAGAGGGGGAGAGAGAGAGGGAGAGAGAGAGAGAGGGAGGGAGGGAGGAAGGAAGAGAGAGAGAGAAGATAAATTTAGAAGAAGTGGAAACAGATTCTTTTGTTTAAGTAATGAGATGAACATGCTACCCACAATGACCTTCATTCTTAACATATGTGAACTTGTGTAGACATGTGTCTGTAATTCATGTACAACTACCAGTACATGTACATGTCTACTCTGTGTGTGTCTCTCTCCCTCCCCCTCTCCCCCCTCTCTTTCCCCCTCTCCCACCCTCTCTCTCTCCCCCTCTCCCCCTCTCCCCCCTCTCTCTCTCCCCCTCTCCCCCCCTCTCTCCCTCCATTATTATTATACAGCTCAACAGCATTTGGTATGCTTTCTGCAATCGGTCGAATCGGTTCAATAATCGGCATATTATTATTCGGGCGTTTGATCACAGTATCTCCATATCTCCCTGTACTGATAGTAGCTGCTTTGTTAATCTTTGGTGGTCTTGCTGTATTTATTATTCCAGAAAAGAGAAAGCTACCTGTATCGCGACTGTGTCACTGTATTCTAACTGTTATTAGGAATTACTGTAAAAGAGGACCACCATTGTCTTCTTACGAGCGTCTAAATGACTGATTTTTTAATGATTTTTTGTTGTTTTAATAATATAATATAATAATAATTTTTATATTATACTATAACAACAGTCTATTTTTGATAATAATTGTATTTTATCTTGTGATTAATGAATCTGGAACACTGGTTAATGATGCGTGGGTGTACCGTCAATTCCGTTGTTTAAAGGAAGGGAAAGCTCCCATTATCCTTCACTCTCTCTCTCTTTCTCTCCACTGCAAGCCTTTTGCTCCTATTTGATACTAGACCGTTAGCGTTGAAGTAATGTCTGAAGAGGCTACAGTCGTTGAAGAGCTGGCCCCGCTGAGCCCGGAGGCCATTGCCGCCAGAGACAAGATACGGGAGATGGTGAAGGAGCTTGAGGAGGATGAGAGGGCTAGGAGAGTCAGCGAGTCCAGCCCCGAGCAGCCACAAGACCAACAGAAGCTAGTGACATTGGACAAGCTGGTCACTGTACAAGAAGATCTCATTCGCTTTATTAACTTGAAGAAAGTAAGATCATCAGTCGTGCATTTTCATTGGCTATGCATGATAATGAAACTATGCCATTACATTTGATAATAATAATTGTAATAATATCTCTTCCAAGTGTTCTGTCTTACATTGAAATTCCTTAAAAAGATCCGACAGTATATATAATAATAAATTAGTTACAAAAATTTTCAGTTATGATTGGGAGTTTTGATACAATCTATTAGCATAAGACAAACAACTCATTTTTATAAAATACTTTATAATCACTCGTGCAGATGACGCCTGCTCACTGGCCCAGAACTACTACCATGCAGCTAATATGGGCTTCAAGTATAAGCTAAGTTGCATGTAACTTGTGAAATAGGAAGGCAGATCTAGTTGCTGTCTTCTCTATGCTTCACAGTGACAGCATGAGGTATATATGCAGTTAAAATTAAACGATTTAGGCTTTCCAGAGAACTATTTGATACTCGGTAACCACTATTATGCTTTCTTTAATAAAAACAATCCATAAATAATTGCTGTTAATTATCGTATTTTAGCAAGAGTGGCTATTAATGATGTAGTGTTGCTGTTAGGGTTTAGTCTGTATTTTCATGCCCCAGTAAGTGGTAAACAGGACTAATATGGAACAGTTATTATAATTACTATCCACTATTTCGTTAATCAAACTGTTAATATAAACTAGAACTATAATAGTATCATTGCCGTCATCATTAATTAAATTATTATTATAATATTATTTTATTTATACTATTATCATCATTTCTCCAGCACATGCATATAAAACGTTGTTTACATTTTGCTATAAACTTGTTCCTTCCTTTTCATTATAATGTTTTGCTTATCAAATGTAACAACATGTAACTCTAGTTTAATAATACAAGGTAGATGCTACATTACTGTACATTAAAAAATCAACATTATTTTTATTAAAATTGATATTTATAGTATTTAATTTTTTACATTACAGTCAGTGTGTCTACAAATTGCTACACGTCTAGCTCCAATTATAAAAATATTAAATTTTAAATATATACACAGCCTTTGCTATAGAATATATTCCTTTATATGTACATAAGAGAGAGAGAGAGGGACTGTCTGTAGTTGATTTAGCACTTATCACATTATGATATATTACGTTATGATATATTGCATTATTGTATGTCAATGTATCTTTATGTGCTACTGGCTCTGTTGGTCTTTATGACCATATATGGCAAATCATGGAGTGATTTTGTCCTACATTGGTGATAGTACAAAAATTCAAGCTATTTTAGCTGAGTAATATTTAATATATTAATTAGTGTGGCACATGCTTCCTTAATGGATTAATGATGGTCGTGATGTGTTTAGGTTAGAGAAGCTGAGGAATTGGAAAGAGCACAGAGAATAACAACAGATAAGAAAATAGTTGTGCATGAGGAACTGGTTAGGAAGGCAGCTCAAAAAGAGGTTAGCTGAGGCTTATAGAGTTTTATTTTGTTTAACAATTAACTTTTTATTTAATCCTCTCTCTCTTTCCCTCTCTCTCTCTCTCTCTCCCTCTCTCTCTCTCTCCCTCTCTCTCCCTCTCTCTCTCTCTCCCTCTCTCTCCCTCTCTCTCTCTCTCCCTCTCTCTCTCTCTCTCCCTCTCCCTCTCTTTCTCTATCCCTCTCCCTCTCTCTCTCCCTCCCTCTCTCTCCCTCTCTCTCTCTCTCCCTCCCTCCATCCCTCCCTCTCTCTCTCTCCTATTTTTTATCTCTTCTAATATTTCTCTCTTCCTTTCAAAGGTTCTTAAAAATGAAGAGAAAGAGAGACAGCGTCGCATTAGTGAGGATACCAGTGGGAAGGACTCAGAGGAACAGAAAGAAAGAATGAAGACCTACGACAAACTTGTCAACGTCCAGGAAGATCTGTTACGTCATATGAGGAAATTGCAGGTACATTAACATTGATATTCAAAAAAGGAGAGAGAGGAGGGAGAGATAACGATCAAAGAAGACAAAAATAGATTAAATCAAGCGAAGCATATAAAAGAGAAAAGAGATATTGTGGGAAAGATTAAAAATGAAAGGTTATGTTAGAGGACATGAGAAAACACATGAGTATAGTATAGCTTAATTGTTTATTTATGTATAGTGATTATAACGAGATTATGAATAATTAATTAGACCCACCCACAACTATTTATAGTTGACTTTGATGTGATACAAGCATGCACACACACACACACACACACACACACACACACACACACACACACACACACACACACACACACACACACACACACATCTATGGGACACAAGATTAAGATTTAAATGTCACTTTATATGCCTTATATAGTATTTAAAGAGCATGCTTTGATATTCATCACATACCGTATAGCGGGAAATTTTGGAGGGAATTAAATTTTGCAAATTTGGCATTTCAATAGCCATTTGCGAAATAAAACCTGCCACATTGAGCCATTATACTCATGCTCAATGGCATGTGGCCACAAATTTGCCAAATTAGAATTCACCAATCATCAAATTTTAGTCTCTTCAAAATTTCTTTCTATATACAGCACCATAAGTATTATTCTAATATTAATGTAATTGTTACCATCACGCTACATTACATTACATGTATACATTACATATTGAACTCCATTACATTGCAGGCTGATGAAGCATTCAAGAGAGAGAAGGAGGATCGGATTGCTCAAGACAAAAAAAATGCTGTTCAAGAGGAGCTACTTCATAAAGTACATCCTGCATGGAGGGACTATAGAACTAGCTATTACAATATCATGATAGGTTCATCAAAAGCAGGTCCAGGCTGCAGCTCAAGAGGAGAAGGAGAGACAGATTGAACAGTTGGAGCACTTGACTGAGGAGGAGATGAAGCAGAGAATGTCCATAGCAACAAAGCTCTTGGCTGTCCAGGAGGAGCTTTTGAAAACTCGTGAACCAAAAAAAGTAAAATTTGGTTATTAAATTTAATAAGAGTATTAATGTCATTATGTTAAATTTGATGACAAACATAAGATTGATTCCAAAAAAAAAACTTGAGTGGAACTAATGCAAATAAATCAATATTTTGTGGCAAAACTGTATTACTTAATTTGTCTGTATTTTTGATAAAATTCAGATAATTAAAAGTTGTTTTATCTTAGGCTATTGCTGATCATCACTCGAGCGAAATGTTGGAAGATTTTAAAGTTTACATGCAAGAGCAGCTAGTGAGGAAAGCTAACCAGAAGGAAGCTATTGAGGTTCACAAACTATAAAAAATACTCTTTGTGACCAGCTTTTTTTATTCTCTTCATTTTGTTCACACCCCCCCAGGCAATGGAGGAAGAGCGAAAGAGGCGTATATCGTCCGGAGAAGACAAGCACTCAATCTCAGATGAACAAGCAGCAGTTCTTGAAGAAATGACAAGAAAAGTATAAAAAATTAATTTACAATAAGTATAACTAGCTCCATGTGCAATGTATCGTACCTAAAGTCCACTCTTTTGCTTGCAAATTTTTTTAGCAAATTTAGTGAGGAATCTTTCAATTCTTACAGTGATGTGTAAACTGCTAATAATTGAAATTAGTAGAGTGGCTAACATAGAACGCATGTTTAAAATTATTTGTTATTTATTTGTTATATTTTATGCTCCAGGCCAATATAAAGGAGTCCAAAAGGTTGTTTGACGAGACAAAGAAAGAGTATGAGCGTGCAGACCAAAAGGCGAAGGCACAAGAAGAAGCTCTTCGACAAGTGAATCAGAAACAAGCTGACAAAGCAATGGATGTGAGTCTATATGCATGTACATGGAACTATGATTTAAAATTAAAGCTACTTTGTAATTAATAATTGTAACATTATACATTGATAAAGTTTCAAAGCTTGCTTATTTTGTTTCCTTATATATTTTCATTCTCTCTCTCTCTCCCTCTTTATCTGTAATTTTTAGAGAGAACAAAAAGATAGAATTGCTTCAATGGAAGGCCAGTCGCCACCAAAGATCGGCCAGGAGCTAAAGAAAGAGATTACTGACCACAAGAAATGATAATTATGATCGAGTTGCACTGCAGTACTTTTGTTGCATTCAAACTTAGTTGCTTGAAATTTTTTTATCTTAATTCTTAGTGAACTTTTTCCCCCATTATGATTGTTAATAATGAAATTATAGTGAGACTTCAATAATGACTTATTAAATAATCAGTTTAAAAACAGCTAAATCAAAATCAATGATAAATCGCTTTGATATTAATAGTTATAATACAGTTACTTAACTAGCTTCAATATAACTGGCATCACTTCTAATACGAGTCTGTCTATCCACGACAAGTCGCTAGGAATGAGCAAACCACCTTCGTAGAAACCAAGATGGCCACCGTGAAGTGTTTGTATGAAGATTGACCTCGGATTGTGATCTATTCAATAAATAGAAATTGTAATAATGACACAACATAAGGACATCAATAATGTATCAGATAATGTAATAAAATTTGGGGCAATTTCGGAGCCATTTTTTGAAAAAACCATTTTTCAGAATTTTGGCGTTTTCTTAAAATGGCCATAACTTGATAAATTGAAGTCAGAATCAGCTCAAACTTTCTACGCAGCATAAGGACATCAATATATATCAGAAAATGTAATAAAAATTTGGGGTGATTTTGGAGCCATTTTTTGAAAAAAACCATGGGCTATAGTACAGGGTATTTTTCAGAATTTTGGCATTTTCTTAAAATGGCCGTAACTTGATAAATTGAAGTCGGAATCAGCTCAAACTTTCTACACAGCATAAGGACATCAATATGTATCGGAAAATGTAATAAAAATTTGGGGTGATTTTGGAGCCATTTCTTGAAAAAACCATGGGCTATAGTACAGAGTATTTTTCAGAATTCTGGCGTTTTCTTAAAATGGCCGTAATTAAAAAAACTGAAGTCGGAATCAGCTCAAACTTTCTACACAGCATAAGGACAGTAATATGTATCAGAAAATGTAATAAAAATTTGGGGTGATTTTGGAGCCATTTTTTGAAAAAAACCATGGGCTATAGTACAGGGTATTTTTCAGAATTTTGGCGTTTTCTTAAAATGGCTGTAACTTGATAAATTGAAGTCGGAATCAGCTCAAACTTTCTACACAGCATAAGGACATCAATATGTATCGGAAAATGTAATAAAAATTTGGGGTGATTTTGGAGCCATTTTTTGGAAAAAACCATGGGCTATAGTACAGAGTATTTTTCAGAATTCTGGCGTTTTCTTAAAATGGCCGTAATTCAAAAAATTGAAGTCGGAATCAGCTTAAACTTTCTACACAGCATAAGGACATCAATATGTATCAGAAAATGTAATAAAAATTTGGGGTGATTTCAGAGCAATTTTTTGAAAAACTATGGAATTTTCCATTATCAAAAAGAACATGACATAGTACATCTAGAACATGCACTTAATACACTTACTGGTAGCATATTTTATTGGTATCTCATGGAGCTCCTCTGGTATAATGGGGTCATCGATTGAATTAACAAGTATGACTGGAACTGATTTTATTTTGTGCAGAAACTTACGGCAAGATATGGTCTGATACATATCAGTGACTGAATCAAATCCTAAGACACGCCTACAAGTAATTAAACAAAAGATATTAAAAACTGTTATACAGTCCGAACAATTTTGCCATGTGTGCATTAACACACAAGCACAAGTAAGTTAATGTACTTTTATTAAATTGCTAGAACTTTAAAAGCTTGATTGCTTGAATCTTGCCACATTTAGTTTTAAAAACTTTAATTTACATGTACTGTATAGTGGGATTATTTTGAGGATAACAAATTTTGCGAATTTCGCAGATCTCTGAAGATTCACGAAATTAAATTCCTTGAAAATCAATTTAATACGGTACAAAATGGCAGATTAGTGGAAATTTGCGAAAATTAATTCCGCAAACTTCCGGATACAGGTCATTGAAATTTATTATCCTCGAAATAAACCCGCTATATGGTATACTGTATAGCTTGAAATTTTCGTGGGATATAAATTTCGTGGTTTTCATGGTTCTGGGCAGCCCACAAAATTTAAACCAACGAAATCATTGAAGTGCCATCTCTTTCCAGGCTATGTAACTGTCAACCATGAAATTTAAACCACGAATTGCCCCACTAGGAGCAAACCACGAAAATATTGACCCACAAAAATTTCAAGCTATACAGTATGATCTTTAGCTTCCTGTTTTTCCTCCCTCTCTCCATTTTTCTCTTCTCCTACCTTGTAAAGTGATCATCATACTCGGTTATAGATGTGCAGGACCACACCCTGTCATCCGGTCTTAAACGCTTTCCTTTATCAAGCGAGAAACCATTCACATCTCTTCCTTGATAAACTGTAGACTCAGGAATACATTCGCCATCACTCAAGTCCTCATTAGTAACTGTAGGCTCGTCTCTTTCTTTATTAAAAAGTACTGGCTCATGCTTTTTCAAGAAATAAGTTAAACGCTTTGATACAAGGAAATTATAAATTCTCATTCCTTCAGACCAGTGATACAGGCATGGAGCAGCTCTGGGAAGGAGAGAGAAAGAAAGAGAAGGAGGAGAAAGAAAAGAGTAAAGTAATGATAAAAATACAGGAAAGTACAAGATAAAAAAAAATGCAAAAAAATAGAGACAAGAAAATTTTCAAAAGTTGTAAATTTCACAGATTTCGTAATTTTCTAAAAATTTGCGAAAATCACTCCCGCAAAAATCAAAATGTTATGATACAAGATGAGCAGGCAGCATTAATTTAAGAAAACTAAATTGGTAAAAGATTTTTAGGCAAATTCATGAAATTTACAGCCTTCGAAAATTTTGCGCTATATAGTAACATCAAAACTCTGTCACATTTAATTCCCTTACTGTGCCGGACAGTATCCTTGACAGAAGGAGAATACGCAGGCAAACTTTGACTCAATTTTGTCATCTTCTGCCAGAAAATGGAGAAGATTAAAAGCACCAAGAGAGAATCCAATGCCGACAAAAAGAGTGTCTTCACCAAACCGATGGAGAAGGTCTTTGTACATCAGCAAGATATCACCAGTGCCTCCTAAACAATATCAACCCTCACATAAAACTATTACATATTGCCTTTGGCTAATGTTGTACATATCATTTGTTGATACTAATAATTATTAATTATGCTTCATAGTGGTTGATTTACCGTATGTAAATAGTCTTGGTGATTTGAGTTTCTCGTTAGGCAGACATCCTAAGTGATTAAGGACAGCCACACGATGCCCACTTTCAACTAAATGAGATGTGGTGTGCTTTATGTAGTCTGATTCAGCTGTATTTAAAATACCTATAGAGAGAGAGAGAGAGAGAGAGAGAGAGAGAGAGAGAGAGAGAGAGAGAGAGAGAGAGAGAGAGAGAGAGAGAGAGAGAGAGAGAGAGAGAGAGAGAGAGAGAGAGACTTTATGGTCATTAAAATACTCCTTTCTAATTTCAAAAATACAATTTATATTCATCAATTATAATTATCGTAACCATACAAGTACACATACATGAAACAACAAGAGTGCTCTTGGCAATAACAGTAACAATAGCAATAATAATAAAAGTAAAAATAAATGTTAATTGGTCAATGTACCTGGTATAATAATCACCATGACATTACCACGGGCACCATCATCAATGCTTTTGTCTCCAAATAAATCATAGCTCACAGTCGATCCATCCCTCACTTTTATTGTCACACGCTCCCTCGCTAAATTAAGATCTTTAAAGCGACCGAAGAAAGAGAACAATACAGTTTGTATGTGACCATTGTAACCCCACACTGGAGGGTTGTACCTGGAAGAATATTAATAAAAAGGCATGTAATACATTATTGTAACAAAATAAATATTATTTTATCAACAATAAGAATAAAATATGAGTACATAATAATTAATTTATTGATGACATAGCAGTGAAATTCCATTGTAACTTTATACATTAGGACACTGAATAGCTGGAATTCAACAAAAAGATTGGGGTAGTCTGTTTGCTTGGAGTTTACTATTGAACTAAAAAGTGCTAGTAAATATAAGAATGCAAATACATCAATTAACTGCACATGTACAGCTTCTTCTTGCAATTAAGAGAGAAGCAAAAAGTGTCGAGTCATTACAGACTGGATGAGAGCCAAAAATAGCACAGCAATAAGTGCGACTGTTTGTGAAATGAGGACTAATGGGATAACTTCTTGTTATGCGAATGTGATTCCAAAAGGGCTTGCTAACTGCAGTTAGCTGGCAACTGTGACTGAAATCCAGAGCTCAGTTATAATTCGCTATTAGTGTTTTTAACATTTAGGGAGTTTAGATAACATTTTAAAACACTCAATTGAGCGTGCATACCATACCCTCGACCATACCATACCATGCTAGTGCTACTGAGCCATTGGCAAATATACTTAGTAAGCTTACTATTGGCAATCAATGCAGTGGCACATGTATACACATACTAGCAAGCCCGTAGGCTGCTGCTTTACCTTTCTGTTAGTATAGGGCAGCGACTGACTAGCTCCCTACAAAACGGCGAGTTTCTCTGGTAGGCTAGTGTGGGGATGTTGCTCCTGCTCCACCAGGCTGCCCCTAGGAACAGTCTAGCCATCGAGCGGAAGGTAACGGGGAAGAGAAGGTATGATAGGAAGAGAAGGAGAGCAAACAGAGCAGCTATAGTGAGCATATTCCCGGTCACAGAAGAAGGAAAAATAAAAAATAGCTTGATTAGCCTTCGTTTCTAAGTAGGCGGGGCTTAATTTGAGCCACACCCGCTTCAATTTATGTGGGAATTTCTCTGGTATAATAATGTAATTATTGTTTAAATTTAAAATCATTTCTAAGGTTAGGAAAGGATTCTATTTCTTCTATTGTGAAGTCCTCTAGTTTTTTAAACGGCTGACACGGCCCATCCAATACTTTATAGATATTCTTAGCATAAGGATGTTCCTAAAAAAACAAAAATTTAATTTTAACTCTTAGAAATTCATTTTGAACTGACTTCGTCAGGAAAGAGATACAGACGATTCATTCTCTTTAGTCTCATACCATTCTTAGGCAGGCAGCCATTAATAGCTTTATAGAGCACCTGGACAAATTTTTTAAATTAATAATTTTAATCCGTGCTATTTCAATCTTTCACAATCCTTGCTCACTCACTCACTTTGGTGGGGTCTTTCTTGTGTACATCTTTACTCAATATTTCTTTTAATCCTCCAGGATATCTTTATTGATCATAAATAATAATTGATCATAAACAATAATAGTAATATACATAATAATTATTATAAAGATTGATTAATTAATAACAGTGTATAATAAACTGTATTAACGAGTAGGGTTTTACCCACACACTCACCCAGTGTGATGCCTGTATAGTTTCTTGTTCCATTTTTGTCCGGTAAAAACGACTTTTCGTGTATTAATTATAACAACATAGTCACCTGTATCAACTATTTAAAAATATATACTGATTTAATTTCTTTAAATGGAGGCCAGTAAACATGTATTAGACCAGCTGTCACATCACATAATTTTGTTATAAAATATATACCAGAAGAATGGTAGATTGGTTTGGTTTTCCCTTGAAGAATAAGCGAAACCATCACTGCCAAGCGACCCACGACTTGATCCTTGGCATCAATCAGATACCATAATTTAGTGTGAGTAGCGAGACTCTAAATTAAAAAAAAAAAAACACCAAGTGACACTTAATACCAGTGGTGCACCAACCTGACTTAAGAGTGAGGTCCTGAGAGACGCCATCTTGGTCTTAGCATTTAGCAGACTTTAGTACTGCGCATGCGCGATTTGTAGAATTGAATTTTAACAGAGATAGTGCTGCAGGAGATTGCAATGCTTGGAATTAATTTACTCATAATAACAGCAGATACACAAAAGTTAGATTTTGTCATCCAAAATACAAATTCACTGGATTTCTAGCAAATTAAATAAAAACACTCACTATTAAAATAAGCAAGTTGTAGTATATCAATACAATGCTAAGAGTAAGATCATTCCAATGAAGACAACTATGAGACAAACAGTAATGTATTTTTTGTTGAAAGCATATGCTATATAAAGAACTGAGCATAGATTCTAAGATATAGGATTAGAAGTACATTACTCAATCAGTAGACTAGTACTGCTGAATTTGAAAGAAGAAGCAAAATGAAGACTTTTATAATAGTCTCCCTCCTATCTTGTGTTCTTGCTATGCCACCTACAGGGTAATCTCAGTATTAACATTGAATGTATTCCAAATTATACATGTTTCTTTATACTACTATAATAGTTGGCCTATTTCTGTTGATATGGGTTGCAGTAAGTATATCTCTGCAGTTGCTTGCTCTTTTGAGTTTACCAACATTGCAAACGAGGCTCTTTATCTATTGAAACGTGGTACACCTCTTGAAGGACTCTTCTCTCAATTTCTCACCGTCTCTGTTGCTGGTAGTCCTGTTGAATATGATGGGCCATTTGTTTTCTATACTCCTCTTACAAAGGATGAGTTTGTTCTCTTGAAGGCAGGTGAAAGAATTTCTGCGTCAGTCCAAATCACTGATGCATTTAGCATTGATACTGATGGTCTCTACACTGTACAGTACAGTAAGCCTTTACTGTATCTGTCAGTGAATGAGATGAGTGAACTGTCTAATGGCCAATTAAGGGAATCAACAGTACAGGAATCTATTCACATCTATTTGGAGGACACTCATGCTCTCCTAAAACCAAGGAGGCCAAAGGAAACTGATAAAATTGACTACACTGTTAACATTGAATCCTGCAGCACTGCTAGCTTTACTGGCAGTAAAAACAACAGTGGAACACTGGATGCTCATAAGAGGCTCTGTGCCGGAATTGATAAAGTTAAAGGTAAACTTAAAAACAACAAACTCTACAGAACCTGGTTTGGTGCATATGACGCTAGCAGGTTTACTACAGTATCAAATGTATACAACTACATGAGGAATGGATTGGCTTCAAAATCAGTTAGATATTACAACAATGGCCCATCATGCAAGTCCAACTGGGTAGCTTATACTTACAGATCATACTCAGGCACTACTGTGTATCTTTGCAATTCGTTCTATAAGTATCCAACAGCCTGCAGGGGTACAAAATATACTAAGGAACGTGTTCTCCTTCATGAATGGGCTCATGCTCTAGGTGGTCGTAGTGATGAAGCTTATTATGCTGATAATTGCAAGAAATTAGCAAAGAATGAGCCAGCTAGAGCCATTAAAAATGCTGACAGCTTTAGTTTCCATTACTGTAAAAGTCAGTAAGCTGATCAAGTCAAGCCAAGAACATTATACAGAAATCATGCAACACTATAGGCCATGTACTTTTCTTTAATAATAATAAATTAATTTACTATAATACTTTCCACATTTTAGAATTGTTCTTTGGCTTCAATAATAAAATTTCAAATATTCTCAAAAACTGAAAATTAAACCATAAATCTTAATTGACACGTGCTGGTAATATGAATTGTAAAGGAATGCAGTATTATACAAACATGTACACAATAATTATTACGATGAAATCTCAACAAATTCTTAAATACTAACAAAGGCACAATGCCCACAGGACAAAATAATAAAGAGAGTCTTATATCGTCACATGTCTAATGATGTAAGGTAAGCAGGTGGTGCCACGTTTAGTGTTAATCCACCAAAAGTGTACGGCTCAGAGAGTTCTACAAACAAGAGATCAAGGAATGAATTTCTACTAGTTTCTCTCTTACTAGCAGGGACAGCTCCATCACAAGCCAGTATCTCTCTGTATGCTCCAAACTGCAACAAAACTAGTATTGTCTGGCCGTTGCTGGTCAGCTCCTCGCACTGCTCTGGTAGCATGGTTTCATGAATAGTCTCATCTCCTTCCTAATAAATTTTACAAATCAAAAATACTTTAATTGCTGGCATGTTCATATTTGCAACTAGATTACAGCAGTCATCATCGTTCATTGTAGTTATACTGTATAGGGGTTTTATTTTGTTGGTATAAAATTTCACAAACCTTACCTTCTGCAGTCATTTTTCCTAGTGTGCCACACTTTTTTGTGGAATTTAATTTCGCAAATTAAATCAAAACGTGAAATTAGCGAAATTTATTTCCAGTGAAATACAGCCCCTATATGGTACTCTTAAACCTTCAATACTTCTGTTGTTCTGTATTACCCAAAGAAATTTCAGTTACATATTCATATAGTCATCACTTCTACACATACTATCATTACTATGTACATGCACTTATGTACATACATTTTAGTTAAGATTTCTCTCCTTTATTCTCATGCTATGCACTCACCTCACATGGGTCAGGTAGACCTATTGATCCAGGTAGAAAGAGGCCAGCTGCCAGCAACTGAAACAACCGCCTAAAGCCATCCACTAATGAGAGAGGCTCTCCATCATTCAGTGGTATAAGGGCACATTGACACTGGTAATATCATGTTAGTGTATTTTCTTATGATAATAATCTCTTACAATTAACTCAATAGACCAAGTGTTGAGGTGATTTAGTCCAGGAACATGACCTCTCATGGATTTAATGATACGAACTAAACTGCGTATGCTACAAAAAAAAAAACAACACGCCAAGTGAATAAATGATTTAGAACTACTATATAAAAGAATGTAAACGTTAAGGGGAAGTGGCTACTAATTTTAGTATTTTTAATATTGGTCATAATTATTAACCTTTGGATTGCCTAAATTTTTCTCTGTGACTACTTGTTCTAAATTCATTAAATCAGTACACACAACTTAATGATAACACTGTAGTGTAGTACTATGTAGTGTAGTATGTAGTGTAGTATTATGAACTAACTTTTTCAACTGATCAGTATTTTCCTGCCACCATCTTGTGTGTCTTATCATGCGAAGAGCGTGAGCGTACATCTCAAAGTCATCTGGCAAGAATTATCACATGATTGTCACATGATATGCGTGTGTTACCTCCTAGAGTTTCAGGTGATGATCCAAAAATCACGTGACCAGTGGAGGTACTGAAGACCCGAACGATAGCACCATCAGTACACATGTCAAAACCTATTGAGTTAAAAATAAATATACCATTAGAATTTTTATCTACCAAAGGAAGTTTGAGCCAGTTTTAGTATATTTCTGATCGATGTCCTTACAATTAGTGTACGTGTATTTAGAATTTTGAGCCAATTTCAACTGCAATTTTTTTGAGGCTATGGTCATATAATAAAATGGGCCTTTTTCTGATAAATACCCTGTACTATAGCCCATAACTTTTTCCAGAAAATGGCTTGTAAATCACCCCAAATTTTTATTACATTTTCTGATACATTTTGATGTCCTTGTGCTGCGTAGAAAGTTTGAGCTGATTCCGACTTTAATCTTTCAAGTTACAGCTATTTTAAGAAAATGCAAAAATTCTGAAAAATACCCAAGGCTATAGCCCATGGTTTTTCCCAAAAAATGGCTCCAAATTCACCCCAAATTTTTATTACATTTTCTGATACATATTGATGTACTTATGCTGCGTAGAAAGTTTGAGCTGATTCCGACTAAAACTTCTCGAGTTATGGTCATCTAAAAGTAGGCAATGGGCCAGCAGTAATAATCAATAAACACATAAAATGCTTTTTTTGTACAAAAATTGGCTCAAAAATAATACCTTAATTTATACCAATGACACATCTCTCTCTCTCTCTCTATCTTACATTTCCCACGTGATATGATTTCCACCTTTACTTTGTTTTCGTCCGTCGTAGTCTCCAGGATACCCTTTACTTTAAGAGCCAACTCGTTAACAATTTTTTCTATGCAAAAATAAATACCATCGCCCATTAAAATTTTATCAACATCAGATAATATCAAACATGGCAGCCACTGAGGCTTACCTTGAGGGATGTCTTTATACAAGACAACAACGTCTGTCACTAGGCTTCCAGCAAGAGCAGTCCCCTTCTTCTGGGACCCAACTAATCTTACTTCTTCTAACATCTATCATTAGAAATTTTTTTAAATCTTGCCCTGCTGGTTATATTTTGTGAAAATGAAACAATACAAAAATTCCAGCTGTATAGTTATTATTTTATGTCCTTTTTCTCTCTCATTTCTCTTTACTCTCTCTCCCTCTCCCCCCCTCTCTCTCTTTCCTTTCCCTCCCTCCCTCTCTCACCAGCTGCTCTCCTTCACCAGTTAGTATTAGGTTCTCAATGACAGTCATTACTTTTGTACCAAAACCTTGAACACGACTCTAAACAGATTAATGAACACAAAAAATCAAATGATAATAAACTAATCTGGTGACCACCTGTTCCTCAATTGAGGGAGAGACATCTTGCGCCTTTTTTTGAAGCAACTATAAAATAAATAAAAAATATTAAAAAACTTATGCCCGCCCCCGCACACAAGCAAATTGATTAAAAAGTACTTTATTTATACAAAAAACGAACAAAAGACAAGGTTACACGTACATGCATATGATAAAATATAGCCTCACAGATATATGTACATGTATATACATAAGAACATGTATGTATCAGTGTAAAAAGAACATGTATCAGTGTAAAAAGAACATGTATGCTATGCTTAGCTTATACTTGTGATAATAAGGAATAGTCCATTTCAGGGGCGGCTTGAGGAAAATGAGTTTCAACTTCTGACCAATCAAATATCGGTCGAATTATCGGTGGGTAGGTTCTTTCCTCCTTTTCAGTGCTACTGTAATAATAATAATAATAATAATAATAATAATAATAATAATAATGATGATGATGATGATAATAATAATAAATATTACTATTAGTGGGACAAAATCTGCTCAAAGGCTATGGACAGGGTATTATCAAAATTGACAAGGAAAGAATTCTCCATTTTTACAATATTTTCTGATCCGCATACTTGTTTTATGTTGCATGGAAATTTTGAGCTAGTACTGATCAAAATTAGATTTTGTAATGAATTTAAAGAGTTGCTTCTTTATGAAACATTCTGTTTAGCTCACTTATGCTCTATTAAAATCCTAATGAATATTGACATCAAGATCTACTGTATCTAGACATGTACATTTTTATTATTTAAAATACACCTTAACTTTTAAAATTCACACTAGCTTTCTTTTAATTAGTAGGCGTGGTCTACCTGCCACTAATAAAAATGGCAGCTTTTTGTAATCAGCAGTAAAACTGATAGCTCATATTTAAGAACTAAATGACAATTACTAATCCAACTATATCATATTAAATTATTAATACCTTCTATTCCTTGGCATGCCTCCTCCTCCTCCTCGACCGCGGCTCCATCTCCTCTTGCCCCTCCAATGGCTACAGTGGTGGTTTTAAAAACAAAACGGATTATATTTGCTTACTTTGGCCTTTTGTCTGACGTCTCCTCGTTGATTTGAGTCACTTTGTGCCCTCCATCAGGAGTAATGGTAGCACTCCACATGTCCTCTTGATTCCCTTACACTTTAGCGGGAATGAAAACTGCGCATGCGTGGACCCAAAAACTGGCGGGAAGTTAAAGAAACAAACAAAATGGCGTCTGATGAACAAGTGATAAAAGGTGTGCATTTCATTATCCTTAAGATTGTATTCATCCCTTCTTTTAGACAAGGAAAGAGTTCTTCAGACCTCAACTCCATTTATTAGGACCTCAGTTCAATCAGCCCAAGGAGGACAGTTGGACGGGAGTCTGTTTGAAATCCCAACAAAGAAACAGGACTCTACAGTAAACCTTGATACGAGCCTCTTGGATCAGACGAGCAGAAACGAGGAGACCACCTCAGAGCATAACAGCACCAATGTTACTCAACTCAACGCCGGGTTCATTAATTCTACTAGCGTCTGCTCAGAATCTGAGTCAATTGTACAACAGCCTAACGAGACTGATAGAGGATATCTTGATGCAATAATTGAAGAAGAAGAAGATGAACAGCCTGCCGGCATTGCTGCCTCTGATACTGGTGATGCTGCCGTCAAGACTGAAACCCAGACTGCTGAGACTGAGACCCATACTCCTGAGATTGATACTGCTGGAACTAATACTGATGCTTCCAATACTGAGACCAATACTGCTAAGACTAATATCGATGCTTCTGATACTGCTGAGATTGATACTGCTGAAACTAATATTGATGCTTCCGATACTGATACCCATACTGCTGCTGAGGCTGATACCTGTACTGCAACTCATGCTGAGACTGATGCTGCTGATATTGAAAATTCCATGGATACAGAGACTTCCAAGACTGATACTCATTCTGGCATTAAATCATCTACAAAAGCTGCAAAAGAGAGCAATTCAAGATATATTGAGTCAAAGACGCAGCAACCAGAGAAACAAAGGAAGAGAAAAAGATTAACAAAAGTATTTTTAATTTTAGTTGAGATAAATAATTTTTGTTTGTCTCACTAATCGATAAGCATCTTAATTGTGACATAAATAAAATGTTTTAATGATAATTTTTAGGCGGAGCAGGCAGCACTAGAGGCTTTGGAATCATTTGGTGGGTCAGATTTGGGCTCCGTTTTACTCAAAAATGAAACATTTGAAGAGCGTCTAGCAAGAGATAAACAAGCACTCGAGTCAGAGTCAGGAAAGATGGAGGGAGTCCCTCCTGCAAGGAAGAAGACAAGACTTGAACTTGCACGAGAAGAAGCAAAGCTTGCTTTTGAAAACATACCGTTGGGACAGACTGATAAACGGTATGATGGCATTAGCATTTATGATTGAATTAATTAGCGATTGATTAGGACTCCTCCCCCTGCCCCTCCCACAATTTATAAGGATGTTAGTGAGCGGAAGCTAACACGGACGCAACGAGCGAAACTTGAAGTACTTCAGAGTTTTGGTGGTACTGGTTTTGATGACCTTTTTCCAAAAAAGAAAGAAGAAGAGGAGGAGGAGGAGGAAGAGGGAGAAGGAAAAGCAAAGGAAGGCATTTTTGAAGAGGACAAGAAGGAGAACAAACCTGTTTCAGAAACTGGCTTGACCAGTTGAATGCTCATATACATGTACATTGTTAAACTTGGACTCAAAAAATGTCATAATAATGTAGTTTGTTTTCCCAAAGGTGCATCACTGTTATCATAACATGATTATTATTATACTGTATCAAATTCCATTTAACATTAATACAATGATCAAGTTCTTATTTGCTTACTTTTTTTGCTGATTGCTCCAGGAGTGTTCCAGCCTCCTACAGCTATAGCATGTTGTCTTTTATTTTCTTTGCTTCTGCTCTTTTTTCACTTTGTGCAACTTCAACAACTGGTAAATAACGATGTAGCGTATTTGTTAATATTCTTTACTTATTTTTAGGCAGAGTAAGACTTAGTAGTGAACACATAGCTCACAGTGGTATTGTAGAGATATTCATTAATGATCAATGGCTTCCAGTCTCATTCCGTGAAGCCTGTAGTGAAAATGAAGGAGATGTCATCTGCAGGCAGCTTGGTTTTAAGACAAATACTGGGACTTACAAGCAGGAACTGTGCTCAAACCCTGAGCTATATATATTTGATATGTCTTGCATTGGGACTGAAGTATCTGTTCTACAATGCAATGACATTACAACCAAAAGGTCTGCCAGTGATGAAGACAATAATTTTGAAGCTTGTGCAGTATCTTGTGCCAGTAAGATAAAAATAAGTTGTAGATCTTTAAAGTATGTATCAATTCTTTCTAGATTCCCTAACACCATACATCAATAGCTCAACAAGCCTGTTATCATTGTATCATAATGATGACTGGTATCCAGTTTGCTATGAGACCATAACAGAGTCTGATGTGACAGTCATATGTCGTGAGTTAGGATACAGTGAAGGAGTAGCTGATTCTGTCACATTTGATTTCTATTCTACTAATAGTGAGTTATTGACCAGTAGACTATGCAACAGTGTAGATCTACATAAAAAGCAGGCATTAATTTAACATGCATAGGAAATAGCAAAAATGATAAGTTTATAATAACTTAAAATCATCCAGTATCATTCTTTAACTATAGTACTGGTCCAGGATGATTTTAACTTCTTAATGTTATGTTTTAATAGATTCTGCTCTATATTTTGATGGTAACTGCACTGGATATGAATTCTCATTGAGTCAATGTCACCTCAACGATGAAATACAAGTTGATTCTGATTGTACTGGAATAACAGTAGTATCTTGCTTTGGTAAGTAATTATATGATGCAATTTGATGTCATTTATGGATTTGTTACTCATAACACAATATAATATGACAAACAATACCCTTGTATTTCTCCTCCTTCATTTTTGTAGGATTTAGTCAGCCCCCATGTCCTCCTCTGCTTTATTCCACTCCAACCTGTAGCTCAATCACTCTCTCTGTATCACATAATAATCATTATTACTACATCCAATATAAAGTTCATTCTAATGACAATTCTTCTGACTACTGGCTGAAAACTTCATTAAGAAATGATAGTATAATAACAATTGAGAATCTATTGCCAGCAACCCTGTATCAGTTCAACACAGTTCTGGTTGGGCTGAATGATAATAGCACTGCTTCCAATTCAGTGCTGTACATTACAAGCAAACCAAGTAAATAAAAATAAATAGAATAATATATAATGATCACAATTTGCATTGTGATATTTAGGAGTGCAAAGTGTGTACATGTTAACTGCTAGTAATGTTACCAGCACCCAATTAACTCTTAGTTGGAAGGTAAGGACAATACTCACAGCATTTATATATTTTATTTGAAGCTAAAGACAATGTAACAATTCCTAGTATAAACAGCAATAATATACCAATATAGATTAATTTTTAAAATATTATTCTCTCATTCCTTGCTTTAGTTATCAGACTCATTGTGTCCAGTTGTGTCCATTACTAGTTTTGAAATTCGTCTAAGTAACTCAGTTCAGACCATTACAGTGTCTTATGCTGCCTCTGAAGTACAAAATGATAAAGCAAGCTACAGGGCAGTCTTAGCTGGCCTGACCTCTAGTACACGATACAGTATAACTCTTAGAGCTATTGGTAAAGTGGGCAATACTAGTGAATTAGTATATGGACCAAACTCAAATGAGCTCTTTATCAATACTCTATCATCAGTAGCTGGTTCTGGTGGCTCTTTTCTTTCTAATGAAACAGTCTCTGTAGTTTTATTCATTCTGCTATTAATAATAGTTGGACTCATCATTGTTATAGGAGGCGCTCTCTTTCTTTATTTCATTTCAAAAAAGTGCAGAAAATTAGGAAGAAAAAAGAAGTAAATAAAAAAAGACTATCTGGCATTATTATTATTATTATTATTATTATTATTATTATTATTATTATTATTATCATTATTATTATTATTATTATTACCATCATTATTTTTATTAGAATGAGGACTTCGAGTCTATACTGTGATACTAATGTCTACATTACAGGTAAGACAATGGAGTTTTGTTGATAAATCAAACTTGTTATCCTGTTGCAATACAGACCAAGACTAGTTGTTTATAAATTCCTGTGCCTTTATGAATACCTTTAAAACAATACTATTAGGAAAACAAATATTATATATGCAACACAAATGGATCCTTTGTGTATTAAGCTTGCTATTGTGTAGGTGATTTATCTGATCAGAGCTACATACCAATGTCAACCAGGCTGGCAATACCTGCACTAGATAACCCAGTGACACTGATTAACACTCGTAGGAGATCCAGCAGTGTTGACAGAACACCTGACTGCTACTGGATAAGTAAGTTACAGAGTCACAAACACTTTAGGCTCGAATGAATTTTATCTCAATTGCACGATTATTTCTACAACCTATAGATCTTCCATCATCTCAAGACATTACTACATTCAGTCCAGTGCTAGAGGAATCAACAGATGCAGATAATGCAATGTCTGATGATGATCAGGGACCAACAGCAAACAGCACCAGTGCTTTGGTTGAAGGAGAAAACGAGGGAGGGATTACGATTACAGCAGCTACTGGTGAAGAGAGACCAAATATAAAGATAATTGTTGATGACATTGATGATGATCATCCATATGATGAAATACCAGGAGCACCAAAGAGGAAAATGACAGTACAAGAAAATAGAGATCTTGTAATAGCAAACCGGACAACGTTCAGAGCTGCAGAAGGAGATGAGAGTAGGAAAGAGAATGTTGATGATGATGATGATGATGATGATGAAGAGAAGGTTTACGATGAAATACCACCACCACTAACACCAGATGAATCATCTATCTCTAGTCAAGGTAGACTGAAAGGCATTCTATTGTAGGATAATACCTTTAACTGTTATACAAATGCCACCAACAGTATTAGTGCAGCTTTTAAAGATAAATAAATTATTGCAGTTACCATCATTATTTCTGAATTATAGCCAGCTATTGTACATAATTGAAATTCACCACATACCTTTAATGCACATTATGCCATTTATCATTTGCTGCATACTTAAATGAACAAACTCCTACTTTACCTTAATGATACTTATATTTCTTTATAGATGAAGATCTCCCTCCATATCTCCTAACACTATCTCAAGAACCAAATGAGCTCACTCCAACCTTCCTTCCACCGCCAAAAGAATTTGCAGATTTGCCACAAAGAAGACAAGGAGCTGTCATATCACCAATCTACTCTCAAGCCAAAACAAAACCATCACACCATAAGAGACATCGCTCGTTTGACAATGAAGAGCCTCCAACGACCTCTGGGGACATTATGAGCAGCCCTCAAGCAGCTCATAAGTCAGAGAAGAACTCCCTTCGTGGCAGAACTGCCTCTCACTCTCTAGTGAGCAGGAGCAGGGCCTATACAACACAATCAGTGACAAGACTTGATGTTATTGACAAGGTCTGGGACTGGGAGGAGAGGGAGGGAGAGATGAAGGATGCTTACTACAACATCCCGAGCACTTTCAAGGATCCAGTGAGTGCCAGCAACGAGTCTCTACCTGCTAGTAAAAGAAAAGATGATGGTGAGTATGAGATACTAGTTCATCCATCAGTCTCAGGTACTGCCATTGGCACTGGACCAAGAGTGAGGAGACATAAAAGGCCTCCTCCTCCAGTCCCTTCGCATCCTCCATCAACCAAAGTCCTTAGCATATTGAAAACCCAAACTGGAAAGTGAAGACTGAATACACAATGAATAAATTTTTGATAATAATGATATAATAATAACACTAGTATAATAACTATATAGACATATATATATATTGGTAGAATACATATATGGAATACAATTCTGCTTTTTTATTTGCAAGTAATTTGAACTATTTCAAAAACAATAGTATCACCTTTAAGGAACTGAGCCAGTGCGATGCCACTCCCACCGGCAGCCACACCCTCCGCCCCTCCTATCACCTGTACAAGTGGGAGGAACTGAGAATAGCCACGCCCAGTTCCCGCTATACGGTCCCCAGTGACACGATTGGACGCCTCATTCTCACTACTAAAAGAAACTTTACTTTCGAAATGTCTATTCGCTGGAGATTGGTCAATTAGGCGAAAATTAACAACGGCGTTGAGCGGCCATTTTAATTTTTCGTCGAACTCCCCTTTCATCACGTGAACATACACGGAGATGTGAGTTCCGGAGCCACTCCCACTCCCAGAGGGTTTGACTTCCATTCGAAACTTGTACCCGCACGGGTGGGAATAAAATGGCCGACTCTGCCACCATGTTCCACTAGTTTTGTAACCATAGAAACCAGAGAGGACGAGGGTAAGAGGAGGGACAGAGGTACATGTTAAGGTCATTAGATTAAGTTTTGATTCCAATTCTGAAATTGATTGGGCGGGGCCATCAATACTATGTTCTTGAATATTCAACGATGTACCAGCTGCTTGAGTAGCTTCCAATTTTTTACTCAGTTCGTCAATTCTTTTAGCCATTTTACTGTTTTCTCTCTCCAATATGTCCGCACGCCCTCTACTCTCGACTAGCTGTAATCGTATCTCGTCCTGTGACTCTAGAACTTTAACAATCTCAGCCTTTAGCCCATCTCGTACTTTCCCCATCTCTTCCCTCAATCCTTTATTCTCCTCCTTCAAAATGGCAACCTCCTCCACTAAAGGCGCCAGTCTACCAATGAAACCCATCATGCTAATCCCGAGGTTAATTTGTTCTGCTTTCATTTTATGCACAAGTGCATCCAACGTGACTTTAGGGCATGAATCTTCATGAGCTCCCACATCGATTGGCAGTAAAGAGGCACCACAATTATATGGGCATGGTCTTGGTACAAACTGACACTCCATTGGTAAATGAGTTTCAAATAGACGACCAAGAGGTCCACTCCATCCGCAACCTTTCTCTCTATGAATGCAATACACAGGGATCGAAGAGACTTCTCTCTTCTTCTCCAAGTTTGGGAATATCTTAAAGTTAGTTTTTCTACAGAGAGGACATGTTTCTACCCGGTCTATGCAGTAATGACAAAAGTGGTTGCCACAGCAATCAGTGATATAAGGGTCTTTCAGTACGCTAAGGCAGATAGGACAGATGAGGGACTCTGGAGGACTAGGAGAGACAAAGTTTAGACTAGACCATCCACTGCTGACGGGCGGAGGAGATGAAGGCGAAGAAGGAACTTTGCTCATTTATCAAAACCAGATTTGAAAAGAAGCCACCTCTCTAATCTTTCTTCTTCTTCTTCTCTCCGCCTCAACTCCACCCAGTCCCAGCAATTGAAATAATCTGCTTCTAAAAATCTTAAAATGGAGCCAGATGGTTCTCTTCCCTATTTCACCAGAGGGACAGTAGTAAGAGGCTTTGGAAGAGGAAGCAAAGACCTGGGAATACCAACAGGTTCATTTTAGTCATAAAAATAATCATTAAAAATCTAAATCTTGCTTGGATTTGATGATGTCTCTTACTGTAGCAAATTATCCAGAAGAAGTGGTTGAGAGACTACCCCTTGATATTAAATGTGGTGTGTACTACGGATGGGCTAAAGTAGACAATGGCCCAGTCCATAAGATGGTAATGAGTATCGGCTGGAATCCACAATACCAGAACACTAAGAAGAGCATGGTAAGTAGAGTAGACTCTACTCTAACTACTGCAAATTCACATAATAAATCAGGCCAAACTCTCTGTACTATAGTACATGGTCTTGGGTCAGATTTTGCCAAAAATAAAAAGGAGATATTTATTGTTGCATAGAAATTTTGAGTTCATTCCGATCAAAATTGATTTTTTTGACAAAAAAAGTTGCTCGACAAGCATGCTTTGTTGAAAACCCTGGTACATCTCTTTTAAAATTGCTCTCTCTGCAATCATAAATGATTATGAATTTTACAGGAGACTCATATATTGCATGATTTTCCTGAGGATTTCTATGGAGCCGATCTACAGGTTTGCATAACTGGTTTCATCAGAGACGAAATGAAATTCAAATCATTAGGTATACCACCAATATAATTATCACTATTAAAACAGCTCTCTCTCTCCCTCCCTCTCTCCAGATGAATTAATTTCAGCCATTAAAAGTGACATTAACATTGCACAAGAGAAGCTATCACTGGATAATAAAGAAAAGGAAGAATTATCGAATCATTTCAATTAATTTTTTTTATCAATTATTATTATTTTATTTATTTATTTCTAGTATGTATAACTTCATGACAATACAACAGATTAATAATTATATTTAATATTGTTAATATTAATTGTTAATTATGCGTCACAGAACAAAGGTGGTGGGAGGGGACACTAATGACGAGAACTGCTTGGTTGTGGTGACCTTTATAAAAGAAAAAAATGACATGTATAAACCACAAACAAGTACATATACATGAAACAAATAAATACATACAAACTTTTTTATACATAACACAGTTGCTATGTAATAGAATTTAGATTTTATTTAGCTATAAAATTTTCCACAAAAATTTTGTACAGTAGTTTGCGTACACATGCATGTTAATACATAATATACACATGGATATACAAGTACATGTACATGTACAATGTATGATACATGTACATGTACATGTAGTATAAGAAAACGTTAACACTTATATGTACATGCACACAGTTTTTATATAACAAAAACAAAATTTAGATTCATTTACAATGTAGCATAAAAGTTTTAATTTGTATCCAAAATTTTGCTGCATGATGCATGTACATGTACATGTAGAGTTATACCTTGTTAATGAGATATGACTCAAAGCCGGTGCTGTTCCTCCAGGCTTGCCTTCAATACAGATAGCACACTAAAACAATTAATTAAAAAAATTAATAAATATAAAATAAAATAAATAGAATTGTTGTCCTCAAATAAAATTTATTACCGTATAGCAGGATATTTTGGAGGGGATTAAATTTGGCGAATTTGGCGTTTTGATAGCCATTTGCCAAAATAAAAACCCGCCATTTTGAGCCATTATACGCATGGTCAATGGCACATGGCCACAAATTCGTGAAATTAAAAATCAGCCAATCACCAAAATTTAGCAATTCGCCAAATTTTAGCCCCGGCCTCCAAAATTTCCCGCTATACGGTATTGCATGAACTCACTCTTCCTTCAACGTCAGTCCGTTCCTCCTCTTCCATCAAGGCATCATGAAGGCTATCGGTATCAACAGTAGATATCGAAGATGACGACATATTCTTCATTGAGAGTGATCTCGTTATGCGTCGGGATGGCTTTGGCGAGACATGATCAAGTTTCTCAATGTCGGTGAATTTCACAGACGCCCCTCCGGTACGAGTGAATAAAATATCCCCTTTGTATAGCTCTGTTTTAACGTCACCAGAAGGATCTTGTTCCTGATGCTTTAATACGTATTTATCTACATTCTAGAGAAAAAAGGTTAATTTTTGATTATGCCATTTTTATTATTATTCTTATGTACTTGTGATTTGAAGTGTTTAGGTTTTGGATTAGTGACGGTTTTCTTTTTCTTGAACCTAGGCTGGAGTATGTCATTGTTTTCAACACAGTCAGTCGGTTTGTGCTCCAACCAGTTCTCAGATAAAGAGCGTTTCCTCTGTGCCTTACCCTTTGTATATAATGGGGCAGTCTAGAGGAGAGAGAGAGAGAGAGAGAGGACACTGATAGTGAAAGGGCCACAAAACATTTGTCAAAGACAGTGACATCAATAACTTGACATAAAAACAAGAGTGTAGATAACACATGTACTTTACTACTCCAAAGACCATACAACCAAAAACAACATATAGAGTCTTACTCCTTCTTCAGTTTTATTCTCTTTATTGGAGGTTTTCAATGGAGTGTTGCCTCTAGACCGAGCTGCATCCAACCTTGCCTCTCTGAGTGGAGAGTTACACGCGTGCAAGAAGTCACGGACTTGAGCTATTTTCTCTTCTTTTGCTTGACACTCCATCTCGGTTTGTTCCTTAGCCTTGGCTAATCTCTCAAACTTGGCTCTCTCCCGTTGAACTTGACCTTCTAATTCACGCTATAGAGAAGAAGAGAAAGACATTAAGCATACATACATGTACATGTAGAGCATGTTCAACAAAGAAAAATATATAAAAAACCTATCTACTTGTATTTTTGACAAAATACCCTATACTATTTATACATGTATAATAAGTAAAGGGACTTTGGCCTCATTTTTGAGCAACTTTAAACATTCATAAAAAACCTAACTCTGATCGGAATCAGTTGAAACTTTCTACGCAACATAAGTACATGTATATACGTATGTGAAAAAGTATAAAAATTAAGAATTCTTTTCAAGTAAAATTTACTGTCATCTTAGCCGATCTGGTCACTTGAGTATTAATATCATGTGCCTTCACTTCCAATTGTGCCTTGTAGTTGGAACTTTCCCTGAGGAGATGGTCATTTTTTTGTATTGCTTTAGTCAGTTGATTATTAAGGCGAATCTTCTCCTTCTCTTTCTCTTCCAGTTCCATCTTGAAGGATTGTATGCTGCCATTTAACTGTGCAATCTTAAAGATAAACAAACATACAATAATATCAACAACAAAATGAACAACAAAAAGAGCAACAAAACAAACAACAAAACGAACAACAATTTATGATTATTTACTTCTTTGTTTTGTGCTGTTATTACTCCTTTAAGTCGAGTGAGTTCTTGCTGAGCTTTCTCCTTACTAGACTTTAATGAATGAATCTACACACACAATCACAATTGTACAGTATATTAACTATTATAATAATTAAGATATACATGTACATGTCGAATATAAACACGTACATGTACATGTACAGCAAGTAAATTTTAAGATTATCAGAATCAGTCAAAATTAAGGTGTAGACTATTTTCAAATTTTAGATTTTGCATACAAAAATTTTGGATTGTGTGCTCATATTTATCTAAAACAAGATATGCATTTTAATTACAATTACTATTTTTATAATAATGCATGTGTAATATAGTCAGTATACATATTGATATTACTATAATGCAATACTTTACCTCTTGACATTTTGATCTTAATTCATTCAGTTCCTTCTCCGTTGATATGAGAGCCTCTCTGAATAAAGACGCTACAAATAAAATAAAATAAATAAAAAACCAACTCCCTCCCTCTCTCTCTCTCCCCTCTCTCTCTCTCTCCTTCTCTCTCTCTCCCCCCCTCTCTCTCTCTCTCCCCCTCTCTCTCTCACTCTTCTTTGCTTGATCTGCTATCAGTTGTGGTCGGGTCTTTAGTCTTTTTTCCAAAAACTCTCTCAACTCTCTACAACTGGCCTCAGGATTGTCCTCAGATAAATACTACACATTGAAAATAAAATAAAGAAATGAGTGATGGGTTTAATCAAACCACACCCACACTAATTAACAAATAATAATTAATTAATTAATATTAATTAATGACCTCTTGTATGCATAGTACACCCAGAGCTAATTCGTAGGGGTGTGGTGTACGTGGAGCAACTACAGTGCGATAGATCATATTAGCTGTAAGAAAAAGGAATTATTATTAATATTATTATTATTTAATTTTATTATTGTGATTACCTCTTCTCCTACCAGGGGCTAACCCAA
This sequence comes from Amphimedon queenslandica, assembly GCF_000090795.2. NCBI lineage: Eukaryota > Metazoa > Porifera > Demospongiae > Haplosclerida > Niphatidae > Amphimedon > Amphimedon queenslandica. The sequence continues at coordinate 117,579 of NW_003546273.1, read as the reverse complement.
TATCAGATCTAATGGTAAGAGGGAGAGAGAGAAAGGGGGGGGGGGAATTATTAAGAATTATTACAATAAACAATAATAATATTTATTATTACTTTTTAGGGGCTGGCCTGTCAATTTTAACTTCTTGAGTTACTTCAGCAAAATTCATCACATGCTAGAAAAGTACATAATAATTACATGTACAAGATAAGCAACAACAACAACAACAACAACAACAATAACAATAACAATAATACTATTAAACTTACAATTGATTCATCATAGTCCTCAGCTCTTGGGCTGACACAGACTATCATTCGTACCATGCCCTCGCCATCAAAATAATTCTTAAACAACACGGTCAACTTTGAATCCCTGTACGGCACAATCTACAAAGGAGACACTATAGTCACAACAAAAGCAATAATATCGCATGTCACTTTAATTTAATTTGCATAGCTAAAATTTAATTGGCAGATTGATAAAAATCAATTTTTCGCGGAAATAATTTTTACGGATTCGCAATTTTAGTGCCATCCTTTAATGGCAATTGAATATTTAGCGGATCTTTAACTTCGCGGTTGCATGCTAACCCAAAAAAACAGAAAAACTTTTGCTCCTTGAAATTAAAGCACTATACAATATAGCACAGTGTCTTACCTTGTTCGTCCCATTACGCTGGTTCTCGCGGAGTGTCTCCATACATTTTCTTAGAGTCATTAAAGATTGATTAATGCGACCTATTAATAAAATCTTTGACTGACCACGCCTACTAACAACCACACCCACCTGCTTCCATCACCCGATTCCCTTCATTGCAAGTTCGGTGAGTTCTCTCTGAGCCGGCCAGATCAACAAGAGATAGCTGTGATACAGTGATTTGAGAGTCATCCTGCAACACTTGGGCCCCACTAGGATCCAAGGGAGCCTGAACTAGCCTATAAGGAAGAAGAGGAAGGTATACAGACTGTAACATTAAGAACAGCTGTACTTAAAACCTTGTACAGTCAAACCTGTCTATTCCGGACACCTTAGGACCCAATAATACTGTCCTTATTATAAAAGTATCTTTATTTCAGAGGTTCATTAATACACATTTATCAATTGTATTGGGACTGATACTACCTGTCCTCATTATAGAGGCCTCCTTATTTTAGAGTGTCCACAATAGCAGGTTATACTGTAGCTATAGTCACTCTTATAAACGAGGCACATTGAATGATTATAAACATTATAATGTACTCACTGCCCTAAGTATAAAACTCACATTTACATTAAACACAGGCTATAAAAAACACATTAGATGTGTACATTGTACATTATTATTACTCTTTATTGTAACAGCCCATGTACTGTACCTGATATTAAACACAGCATGGCTCCTACTGCTGTCATGATTAAGTTGGGTGTGTGCAACGCGTCTCTTCCTTTGTCCTTGTAGTAAAACTTCAAAGGCTTCTTCGGCCGATTTGACTTCAACTTCGATACAACCACTGACATACATATTGTGTGAAGTGTCCTCTCTTATGTTCCTTGACTGAGGAGGTCTGGAAGGGGAGAGAGAGACAGAGACAGAGACAGAGACAGAGACAGAGAGACAGAGAGACAGAGACAGAGAGAGACAGACAGAGAGGATTAGAGAGTAATAAAATCATATTTTAATTCTCCTGTTACTTTGGATGCAGACTGTCTCCATTCTCCTCCAGTAGGTCGTATATAAAATTATTATAAATCTCAACGTAAGATATAAAAATAGCATAACTCGAGTCCTCGTCAATTCCATCCACTTTCCGTCCATCAGAGACACGCAAGAGGTCCCCATAATCTGGTGTCTCTAACCTAGAGGAAGGAGGAACGTTGTCATGCTTAGAAGGAGAGGGTAAGTGAAGTACTTGGCTCTTGGGCTGATCTTTCTCGGTTTCCTTTGAACAGAAATTAGTTTAGCTTCTTCCTCTGGTATTATTTTATACCCGTTAGTGGCATCTGGCTGAAAAACCTATTCAGAAATAATTAAGTTCTTATTACAATTTATGTGTGCTGTTATGTTAATGGTGCATTAATAAATCAGCATTATAAATGTGTTAAAAAGGTGTTAAATCTATAGTAAAAGCTGTGCTAACAGAGCGTTATAATGGTGCATATAACACGTACATGTTTAGGTGCCTGAACTTCGGTTATTGTGTTAAAGAGTACGTCCATTACACGAGGCAAGATCCCTGGCTGATCCTGCTCACCTGTCATTGTGTATGTTTTACCAGAGTTAGTGACTCCATAGGCAAATAATAATCCTACAGGAGAGAGAGAGAGAGAGGGGGGAAAGAAAGGGAGGGGAGAGAGAGAGGGGGGAAGGATAGAGAGAGAGGTGAGAGAGAGAGGGACAAAGAAGAGGAGAAAAGGGGAGACATTTTCACACTCAAGAACACGTAATTGTCAATATTATTAGTCTTACCATTTCTTCCTAGTACAAGGTTGGAAACGAGTGGATATGCAATATCGTCAAAGACACACTTCTGACTCGTCTTCCCGTCAAATACAAACTTAAAATGATGCTGAGTCTAAAAAACAATCACACTAAAGTAACGACATTAAAAAATGAGCACACAGTACTTAATTTTTTTTACAATTTTAAACTATTACAATTATTTTCTTTAATAACTTTGTTTCTTACAGGATTGAAGTTTCCAGATTTGTAGGCAATGGAGCATTCAGGCGGGGTCAGCTGGAGTATAGATGGAGGCTTGACCTCAGCACAGGACTCGTTCTCGTCTTGTTTGAGTGGCCGGAGTCGACAATATACCTAAAAATAAGTTTCAAAGAAGACACCACGGCCTAATCTTACCTGAACTGGGTCTTTCTCCTTTTGCTTTGGTTTAGGCGTCGACTGATGCTTTCTTGGAGGCTTAGAGGGCTGTCCTGGGTGCTTGCTAGCCATTTTAAAAGATAGATTTTGAATTTGTTCTTCTCTTAGTTCCCTAATGCAATATTGCAATTCTCGCGCTTTATTTGAAAATCAAATCATGGATCACGTGACTCACATACCAACCACGCCCACATCAATAATGAAAAAAATTAAAATTAATAATCGTTTAAATGCAGTGTTAAATACCGTATAGCGGGTATATTTCGTCTGGGAAAATGTTCGTTCTAGAAATTTTCGTTCATTTTATTTTCCTTCTGAGCAGCCATTTTACACACGTGGCATTGAGGAAACACCCTTTTCGTTTGGAAAATGTTCGTTCCACAAGGAATGAGAACGAAAAGAACGAAATTAAACTCAAATGGAGTATACCTGCTATATGGTATGCAGAATACATAAAATAATTACTGATAATAAATAAGTCATCAGTCATTTAATGTCGCTCTCCTTTATCTCCTGCCACCTAAAAAATACATTTTCATTGCAATAAACAATCAAAATAGACTAAAATAATGTACTACAACTACACACAGTATAACCTGCTATTGTGGACACTATAAGGACACCTCTATAATCAGACCAAGATAAGTAGTATCAGTCTCAATGCAATATCAATATGTATTAATGAACCTCTAATACTTCCATAATCAGGACAGTATTATTGGGTCCCAAGGTGTCCGGAATAAACAGGTTTAACTGTGTGCCGTGATGTGATACTCACTCTTTTAAAATCCTTCATATTGGTGGAGTCTAATAAACTACCAAACAGTCCAATGTAATTAATTACTGTTGTTTCTTGATCTCCTTGGTTATTGACAACAAATATCTATGAAATATAAACAATAAAATTATGTATAAAAAATACACTACAGTAGTTGCAGACCGTGAGTTGTTGAACATTTTGGAACTTCAGATACATCAATGGAAGGGGTTTATCATCGGAAATATCTTCCTCTGTTAAACTGAATTTAAAGTTCAAAAAGACAAATCACACAATTTTAAAAAAGACTAAAAAAGCAACTAACTTTAAAGTTTGAACTGGTGTATTGCCCTCAGCAGAATCAAAGTCAAGAGTGTATGTTTGATTAATAAATAGTTTTATTGTTTTTGGTGCCCTACCTGTAGACAAATCATGACATCACATGACACCGTATGACATCATATGACATCACATACCGTCTTTGGGTGCTGTTACTTGTAAGGAACGTAGTTTCACTGGTTGAGTGAATTTCAATGATAAAATCAGCTACAATTTTTAAAAAATAATATAAATAAAGTAATTTGAGGTCCTGCACTACCTGTTCGTCGCAATCACTTTCAAGGTAAATGTCTTTATTTGATTCAAGTGAGTTTTGAAAAGTATTGTCATCAGATTCGTTCAAGCATTCAGAGCCACTGATGTCAATTATACTGTTAATATTAACCTAATAAATAAATAAATAATTTATTATCATTACTAATAAATCCAACCACATCTTTTTAAAATAAGTCAATTTAAAAAAAGCAAAGGCCATGATTTTTTCCCAAAAAATGGCTCCGAAATCACCCCAAATTTTTATTACATTTTCTGATACATATTGATGTCCTTATGCTATGTAGAAAGTTTGAGCCAATTCCAACTAAAATTTTTCTATTTTTAACAGTAGCAATTTTCAGGAAAAAGCAAAAGCTATTATAGCCCATGGTTTTTTTTCCAAAAAATTGCCCCAAAATCTCCCTCAATTTTTCTTATAATATTTGTAACTATAGAACTACTAACAATCAACAAAAATGTATAATGTAACCTACCTGACCACTGACAGGACCAGAGGCAGATGAAGAGTCACTATTTTTAATGTGTTTCAATATACCAGCCTCTATAGCCTTTATATCAGCTCCAACAACCTAATAACAATAATAATAATAATAATAATAATAATAACAACAACAATAATAATGCTTGCATGCATTTTATAATAAATAACAAGGTAAAATAATAGTGTACATAATCAATAAACACAACAATACTAGTAGATAGATTACAATCTTACTTGATCAAGCTTGACACTATTCTTAATGAAGCAGACTGTAGGCATTGATTGAATATTGTATCTGACAGCAACACGCTAATTCAATATGAAACAATAACAATGCACTATAATCTACTTACGGTAGATTTATCAACATCAATTTTAATGAACTTGGCTCTTCCTTTATACTTGATGCTACAACTGTCAAGAAAGGGTTCAATTATCTTGCAAGGATCACACCTATCCAGGAATAATAGTTACGGTCACACCAACCACCTTACCATGTAGCAAAGAAGTCTATGACGACAAGTTGGTCTCCAGATAAAGCTAATTCATTGTGCAGCTCTTTTTCTACTGATATGAGTTTTACTTCACTTGGAGCCGCCATTTTAACAGGCGTGGTTAATAACCAATCGACCACACCTCTCTGCTTAAATTAAATTAATTAAAAACGAATGTTAACATGATTAACAACATCAAAAATAATAAAGGATATAAACACAGTCATTCTTGTCATTCCCTTTGGCTATTCAGATAATGTCGGATTTCTTTGAATTTTATTTGAGCATCAAACCATCAATCACGGAGCTAGACGTTCATGTTGAAATAGGAATCAAATGGTATTCACTCGGGAATCTTTTGGGATGCGAGACTGAGACTTTGGATCAGATTGAGGCGGAACAGGACAAAGATGACAAGCACAAGACCAAAGAGATGTTTCAGTTGTGGCTGACTGGTCCAGTGTCTAGGAAGAAAGTTCTAGAATGCTTGAGAAAAAGATTAATCGGAGAGAATGATGTTGCTGGGCACTATGAATCATACCTTATAAAAGGAAAAGCTTTCAGGGATGGACAGTGAGTAAGATATTGCACTATAAGTCTTCATATTTATTTTTAGATTTGGTACAGCTGCTTAATGAAGCAGCCAATAATATCTTTCAGTCTCATTTTGCAGCGATGATAGAGCTATTAAAGGATCCTGTACGATCATCTCAAGTAATGTACAGTAAGAGAATCATTGGTGAAGCTACACTAGACGTTATGGAGGAACCAGTATCAGATGAGATGACACTTGATGACAAAAAGGAATCTCTGCTAGCTACCATTGAAGAGGATGTGTCTAATAATTACAGGAAACTCAAGGAATTTGGCAAATTTTTGACCTCATCAAACGAATTTAAAGAAATGGGAGAGAAAATACTAAGAGAATATGGTACTTGAATTAATATTTTGATGTGTTTTTATGATAAATGTTCTTTTATTTAGCTCAGTACATATCTGAGAAAGACAAGCAATTGCTGCCGCAGGAAAGCATTGAGAGAATTACAAATATGGCTAGTGAAATTCTGAGGGATAATTATGAAGCTTTGTCCCTTTCAATTGACGAGCCTTTTCAGCTTGCTTCTTTACTAGATCCACAGTTAAATGAGAAAATCCTTGGGAAGGTGGAGTTATACCGAAGCTCTTTAGCTGTTAGCATTGGAATTATCCTGAAAGCTGTTCGAAGTGCTGTTCATGAATCTAGTGAGCATTTAGAGCTATTGGTATCTGCACTGAGAAAATTTGAAAAGACAGTGCCCATTGCTGACACCATATTTAAGGAATACAGTGAGTGTGCAACCATTTTTGCTTTACATTTCACTTAATGCATGAAGGCGGATTTACAATATGACATTAGGCCAGCGTATTGTCAATTTTAAATCAAAAGCGTGGGCAATTTGACCTTTTGACGCATGCTTTCCGCTAGAATAGAACCAAATCCTATTCTAGCGTCAACGTAATGTCAAGCCTATCATAATATTGTAAATCCGCCTTTACATGTTATCTTGTAGTTCGCAGAGATCCCGAACAAGATAGCAAGAAAGAAGTGGATTGCTATAATGAAACTTTGTCATACGGAATGCAGTCTGTAACATCAACAGGATGTGGTGGTATGTGTATGTTATCATGCGCATATGCTTTCAATTTCTACAATGCATCATAAAATTAATTCTTTTTTGTAGGTAGAATATATCTTCCACCTGGAACAAATGAAAAATTCACTAAGATGCGCATTGATTTTGGTGCTACATTTTTTCAAGTTAGACGAGAAATAGAAAAAAAGAAACTAGATCCAGAAGAATTGAAATTGCTACTTCGTGACTGTTTGCCTGATTATAAGTCACAATTCTCCGACAAAAATTTTAAAAGCATTTTCGACATATTAGAGCTAGTAAAAGAGAAGTGTTCACTCGTAAATATTCATTGCTTGAAAACCATAGTAAAAATATTTAAAATAAAAAAAGCTATGGTTATTATCAAAAAATACGAAGAACAAGTTGATGTTTTTTGTGAGGCAATGACTATTGATTTGTGTCTTGATCAAAAATTTGAGGTAGTGCGACGTCCACAGCCACTTTTGTGTGAAAAATTGACCTTTATTCTTAATTGGGAACCACAAGACTACTCCCTAAAAGATGTCATGGATGTACTTACAAAATGCACCAGCGACAGCAGTATTAATGTTCAAATTACATGTATGATTGATACGATTGGGAAGTCCAATAGCATAGCTGTGGACTGCTATATCCCAATGAGTCAGGCAGGGTATGTAGTTGCTATAGTCTTTCAAAAAGTCAAACATGCACAAGTGAAAGCATTGAGTCGCTTAATCTGGAGAAACGTACTAGTATGGGATAAACACACCACTACAAGTGATGAGGTATAGCTTATAACATTCAGTATTTTTGATTGTATAATAGGACATAGACAAAGTTGTCGAGCAAGAAAAAGAACGTGCAAAGCAAATGAAAGATGTCACAGAAGAAGACATTAAAAAAGACATAGAAGAAGGTAATTAAAATTTTATGTTAATGCTGGAAAATGCATAAATTAGTTAACAATGATTATAATGCAATTTTTCTAGAAAAAGCAGGCAAAATTTACATTTATGAAGCTGGAATACAGTTAAATTCACCACTTGCTTGGCAGTGTGAAAATGCTCTGGGCCAGCTGTCTCAAGATCATCATGAGGTTCATCTCTTTTACTCATCTTCCAAGATTGCTCAACTCATCATTATGAATCTACACACAAAGAGATCAGTGACAAAACTGGGCATATATCGTACTCCTATCTCAGACGAATGTGCTACATTCCTGGCTGATGCTCTGGCTGAAAATAAAATCCAAGAGCTACATGAATTGACTTTATTTCTTACTCCAATGAGTGAAAGTTCACTCAATATCATACTCCAATCGCTTCAAGAGAATTCAACATTAAACCATTTCTATATTCGCGACACATCTATATCTAGGTCTGTTAGTAGGAACACTGAAACTTTGTTGGCTGCATTTCTGGAAAAGAACACTACATTAACTAAGGTGTATCTTTATGCAATAACCCTGTCAGAGGACTTTCTTCCAATACTTTTTGACATGGTAGCTAGAAGCAAGGCACACCTAACATTAGATCGTGAAAACAAAGAGGCAGTTGCAACCTTCCCAGGCTATGGAAGTATCATGGACAGAATACACTTTAGCATGTAGTTTTTTATAGCTTTCATATTTGAATTTATGTTTTAGCATGTAGTTTTTATAACTTTCATACTTGAATTTAGAATTAATTTATAGCTCAAGACATAATCAACCACAGCCATCCATCCAATAAACTGATTGAGTGTTGTATGCATGTAATCATGCATTAATGCTGCATCAATGCATTGGGGATTTTTGTGGCCGCGGGGAAAGTCATGCATGTATGCCTTTTAAATATCTGCTGATTGCTGTTATTGAATTGTTTGTGCTTTAGAGAGTAGTTGTTTGTCACTATGTAGAATAACTGAGCTTGAATGAGCCTGAAGTAGCTAATTGTTGTGCACTAATACATCAGCATCAATTTTCAGTTCTCTATTTTCATTCTGATTACTTTGATTAGGTTCATTCTCATGTCTACCCACTTCATTCTCATGTCCACCGTATTCTTGGAATATTTTAATCAAATTCATTACCACGGGGAAAATTAAAACAAGATGGCGTCCACGCATGCGCAGTAAAGGAAAATGAATCAGCAGAGGTTTTGGAAGGATGTGGGCGTGGCCCAAACCAACGCGTGGGTGCAGAGAGAGAAGGATCGGGAAAAAGAGCTCAAGTTTAGTGTAGTCAGGGAGAGAACGAGGGAGAGGAAAGACAAGAAATGGCATTAAAAAGAATTAATAAGGTCTGTTATTCTCTGTCGATGCCTTCTATGTAACGTTTATACCTCTTTGTATGACTTGGGGAGAATTTTGATCCGATTCCATTGACCATATTTAACTTGTATACATATATTACGTACTGTATTTCTTTTCCCTGTCACATTATCTTCTGTGGGCTAAGGGCCAATTTGAAATAGTTTTTGTGGGGAAGCTCATGAAGTATAGGCGATTGTGAAAGTGGTTTGGGTGATAATTTGTCACCGAAAACAGTGATACCTTACTATGAACATTGCTATATCCAGCACAAATGATACTTTTCTTCATGTTACATGTACCGATCTACCTATAAGTAGCCCCTCATCCGCAAACGACCGTTTTAGCACACTAAATTGTGTTAAAGAGGAATGGGTGTGGTTTGTAATGGAGGACCGGAGGCGGGGCCACGGCTCTCTTGTATTAGGTATATTGTAGTATAAGCATGTACATATACTTGTGTATGTTGTGTGTTTGTGTGTGTTTCTTTTCTCAATTGATTTGTTAAGTGTTGGCAGGATGTCCCTTGACATTCTTCTAGTTATATTATGTTGAAAGTGGTCATCAGTTATTGTGTAAACATTGTCATCTGCAGGCAGTGTATTGCTCTCTTTGTCTAAACAGCATCTTTCCTTTTTGTTTTATCGCACACTTTTCTCTCTTCCTCCCTCCCCCCTCCCCCTCTCTCTCTCTCATTTTTAGGAATTACAAGATTTAGGTCGCGATCCACCAGCCCAATGTTCTGCTGGTCCTGTTGGGGATGATTGTAAGTCTACCATTTTCTGATCTCTTCCTTCCTCTCCTTTTTTGCACTTTTATTTCACTCTATGTACATGTACATGTACATACGTGTATATGTACATGTACATGTATAATCCATGTGTTCATGCTACTTTGGCTCATTTTTGAAGTCAAGAGATAATTGTCTGCCTTTTGTCAAGCGTTGATTACTAATTATATCTGTACATTAGCTATTAGTATTTATTACTATAGTTATTAGTATTTTTTGTGTTATTTTTTTGCAGTGTTTCACTGGCAAGCAACTATAATGGGCCCTGTGAGTTTGTTCTCTCTCTCTCTCTCTCCTCTCTCTTTCTCTCTATTTTTACTCTTATATTTACTATTCTTCCCTTGTGTGTTCACCTCTTATTTCCTTTATTTTTAAATTCATTTCACTCATTTTTGTTTCATTTCCTTCTTCTCTCTCTCTCCTCCATTATAGCCTGATAGTCCATATCAAGGTGGAGTGTTCTTTTTAACGATACACTTTCCTACAGACTATCCTTTCAAACCACCAAAGGTTAATGAAATAACCACACCTCTACTACTGTACATGTACATATAATGTCTGCACTATTTTTAGTGTTATTATTATGGTCAGAAAATTTAGTGGAAATTTCATGTTAAATACACATTTCAAGCATTTTTGATTGATTTGATACTACATCTAACTAAAGTTGATCCAAATTATGTATTTGCTCTGCTCTCATAATAGAGAAGCTATGTATGCATGCGTGTGTGTTTAACCTTTCCGGCTAATGTAATGTATTTATTTATTTATTTGTTTGCTTTGTTATTGTAGATATCATTCACAACCAAGATATATCATCCCAACATTAACAGTAACGGTAGTATCTGTTTGGATATACTAAGATCACAATGGAGCCCAGCATTAACTATTTCTAAAGGTTCCTATTCACAATTATTAAATTTTATTATTCTTTTTTGTTTCTCTCCCTCTCTCTCTCTTTCTTTTCCTCTTTCACTTCCTCTTTTTTCCTTCTTCTCTCTCTCACTGTCTCTTCCTTTCTATTTCTCTTCCTAGTTCTTTTATCTATATGTAGTCTTCTTTGTGATCCTAATCCTGATGATCCCTTGGTACCTGACATAGCTCGTATTTACAAAACTGATCGCCCAAAGTACTCACAAACAGCTTCAGAGTGGACGAAGAAGTATGCCATGTGACAACTGCATCTTTTAAAGAAGAGATATTGCTTCTTTCTTCTTAATGTGTCTCTCCCTATCGTGTAACTCTGACTGTTATATACTAATTATTATTATTATTATTATTAATTATTATTATTATTATTATTATGCACGCATGACTTTATCTCTAAGCAGTTTTATGAGTAGCAGAGTTAAAAAAAAAGAAAAATAATAGAATGTTATTTTTGAATAAAAATTGTATGTATTTAAAACTGTTTTCAGTATTAAAATTTTAATTAAAGTAAAATGAGTAGAAATCAGTCTCAAAATTGTACCTCGATCTTGCAGCTATCCCCAGTGGCTCAGTCGGTTAGCGCGTCGTACTTATAAACAGTATTGAGTAATGCGAAGGTCGGGAGTTCGATCCTCCCCTGGGGAAGGTATTTTTTTTCTTTTTTTTTTTCAAATTCATTGCTTGTGCACGTGATCTAGTGCGCATGCGTAGTAGGTCTCTGAGCCAACGAGAAAGATAGGATAAGGTAGTGTCATCTCCCTTAGGGTCAGTGTTAGGAAAAAAGGTGAGACTCCTCTATTTTTATCGTCTATGCCTAGTCTAAACTTTTGAAGTGTTTTTGAGCCTTTGTATGCCTTGTTTGCGTTTGCTTAAGCCTTTTGCTAGTGTTACAAAATGAATTTATAATTTGAGTTTTTGCTCCTACATAAGGTCCTATGTTAACGTATTATCGTAGCCTTTCCCTGTAAAATGAGGTTGTTGTTTCATAGCTAGATTACTGACATGCACAGGGTTATACAAATTAACATTGCCTTTATTGAGTGGTGTGGACAATATGTGAACAACTCCTATTATAATCCTCTTTTATGTAACTGTTTGTCTTTTCTCTCTATTTGCCTCCTTTTTTCCCTTCCCAGTTATAATAAAATGGCTGACGTCCCACCAGTTTTTGCAGATCTAGGAAAGGCTGCCCGTGATGTTTTTAACAAAGGATTTGGTGAGTACATCTACATAATGACAACTCATATAAGGAGAGGCTTATGAATCAGCTTGTGTGACATAAGGTTGCTTGGTAGCCTTTTAGATGTGGTTTTACATGTACATATACTTGCATGATATGGAGTAGGGAAGGAGGAACATAGGATTATATGGGATAATCTTGTACTTACTTATTGATGTTTTCTTTTGGTATGTTATTGCAGATTATCCAAAGATCAAACTCTCCTTGAAGACCAAGACAGAATCTGGTGTTGTAAGTAATTATACACGTACATGTACATCAATACATTGTGCTCTTTATATGTATCCACCTACCATTCAGAGTACATGTACATGTACATGCTATTCTTCATTATTGGCTTTATATTCTTGTCCTTTCTACACGTCGTAACATATTGTGGCATTGTGTCTTCTCATTATTGACATTATATTTTATTATTCTTTGTATTATGCACATACTGATTATGCTTTTATAATTTTGAGTGAATTAATGCTATATTGGATTGTACTGTACCTACTTGTACAATGTACATGCATGAAATCTATATTTATTCTATTACTTAACTTGTTTTATCATTATGTTTCTCCTCCTCAGGAATTTGACACTAATGGCTCACATGACCTTGATAAGGGGAGGACATCTGGCTGCATGAAGACAAAGCTTAAATTCCCTGAGCAAGGTAAAAACCATCCTTTCTTTCTTAATCACTTCTGCTGTTATGTACTGCTTTCCTTTCTCTTTTGATCTTATACTTTTCATATCTCTGTCTTTATTATTATTGAAATACAAGTGCTATTGTATGGGACCTGTATACTGTAGTACCGTACAGTGGGAAATTTTTGAGGGAATTAAATTTGGCGAATTGATGTTTTGATAGCAATTCACCAAAATAAAATCCGCCATTTTGAGCCATTATACACACGCTCAATGCCATGTGGCCACAAATTCACCAAATTAAAAACGACCAATCACCTAAAATTTAGCAATTTGCCAAATTTTACTCTCTCCAAAATTTCCTGCTATACAGTATGTACAAGTATATATACTTTGTATGTATATATAATATATTGTTCTTTATTACATAATAAGGTGTTACGTTTACGGAGAGCTGGAGCACAGGTGCTGACCTAAACACTGAACTAACCTATGAACCAAGCAAAGTGGAGGGACTCCAACTTAGCCTGGAAGGATCCTGGTCACCAAACAATGGGTAATAACAATAATAATAATAATAATAATAATAATAATAATAATCATGTGATATGCATTAATTTTACATTGTCTTTGCTTGTTCTTCTTTTAGGCAAAGAGCTGTCACATTTGGTACAGAGTACAAGCGTCAGTATTTCTCATTTGATGGCAACTTTACTCTACAACAAGTGACTGGACCAGCTCTACAGGGAGCAGCTGTATTCCTGTAAGTATTGGGAATTAAGGGGTATGGGTATGAAACTAATGGTATGAAATTATGGGTATTGGAGTAGAAGCTTTCCTGGTATGGGATTATGGGTATCAGGGGCATGGTATGGGTATTAGTTTAGAATTAATATGGGTATCAGGTTAGAATTGGTATGGGTATCAGTTTAGAATTGGTATGAGTTTGACATTATGGAGGAGAAGCATGGGTATTTAAATAACTTAGACCTTTCATTATGTTTTTGTGTTATGCTGTATAGTTACAAGGGCTGGTATGCTGGATATCAGGCTGGGTATGAGATCAATTCTGCTAAGATGACAGCCAACAACATTTCACTAGGGTACAGGGGGAACGGATATACAGTTCACTCTTCTTGGTAAGTACTTGATACTCTTGTACCTGCTAGAATCTCTTTACTTTATTATGTATTCGGAAATTTTTATGCATGTTCATGTACAATTTTATTGGTTGATGGAGCTTGTAATGACATGTGGTATTGTCCATTTGTAGTGTTTAGCATTTTTCCAATTCAAACTGCCGATATTAAACCACCAATCATTAGCAAGAGTATAATTAAAGATTATACCTACTGCATTTTTATGTAACAACAATTAAATCAGCAATATAAACTGCTGCCAAATTAAAGTAATATACCAATAGTTTTATTTACTACCAACACTGAGTTTTAATGCTTCTTTAAGAGTCTATGGAAGCCTATTACTTATACTCTGTCTGCTAGTAATTGTAATTGCACTTATAGAATTTAATTATACTTCAATTTATTTATTTTTTCTTTTTAGCACAAACCTTGCTGACTGCATGGCTTCAGTTCACCATAAAGTAAGTCATTATTATGAAAATTATTATAGAAAATTAATTTTTAAATTACTCATAAATCGGATCAAAATCCATGTACTATAGTACATGGTCTTGGGCCAAATTTCATCAAAATGGACAAAAAGATCATTTTTGCATTTTAATGCTTTTTTGGATGAAATTTTGAACTGATTCTAATTAAAAATTGGATGAAATTTTGAGATTTGAAAAATGATGATGTGCATGTACCGTATATTCTTTCCTTTAGATAAGTGATAAGACTGAGGTTGGTTTAATGACAACATACAACGTCCAATCCAGCAACCCTGGTCTTGCCGTTGGTACTAAGACTGTCCTTGATGGCGGAGCTGTTGTTAAGGTACATGCAACTGTCTTTTTATATGTATACATGTACATATACATTTACTTGTTTTTGAAAAGCCACTTATATAATTGATTGTGGGTGGGTCTGTAATTTCTTGGCTTTGGTGAATTTAAATGGACTTTGCCTAGCCTAAAGTTTAAGATCTTTCTTCATTTATAGTGTTACTTTTCCCTTTTCTTTTGGTAGGCTAAAGTGAATCAGACCGGTCAGATTGGTCTTGGGTATTCTGAGAATCTTCGTGACGGCGTCAAGCTAAGCCTCTCATCTCTCATTGAAGCACGCAACATCTCCACCGGTGGGCACAAATTAGGAGTCTCTATAGAGTTTGAGTCCTAAAGTGCCGAGTTTACTAGTATTAGTGCAAGACTTATTCTAGAACTTGAACTTTAAAATATTTGATAATAATATTAATAATAATTATTTAGTTTATTATTCTTGCCATGACTTTATTTAGGCCCCCGAACTCTGTTGTGTACTATTTTTGTTGTTGTTTTTTGTTTATTTAATAATAATTATTATTCTAGTGTACCTGTATGGCCAACATCCGACTCAATGATTTGTGAGACATTGTGTACTAGTTTTGATTTTTACTGAAAGTTAAAGCATTGATCTATGATTAAAGTGGCTCTTTATTTTTTTGCAAATAGGTCAGAAATAGATTGAGTAAGCTAGCTTTAATATGTGGCCACTGGCTAGAAATAGAAACTTTAACGATATTTTTTTTTAATGAGAATTTCAATCATTTTGTCCATTTCTGTATGCTTTTTTAAATCTAAAAATGAAATGAAATACAATAGTAACATCCACAATAGCCAAAATAATTGTATCATAGTCCGATACCTTCTTTCTGCTTGACCTGTTGTATGTTTTATTGTTTTGCTACAGATTGCATTGAGTCGTTAGAAACAGACTCTAAATCTTGTGCCTGTGGATGCATTGAAGCTGATGGAGGTGGATAGTAAGGTTCTTGGAAACGATGAGTGTATCTTTCTTCTGTTCTCCCTCGGAACTCTTTTAACTAAAGGAATTAATGGGTAGTATAGTCAAGGGAGAATGAAACATAGATATCATAATGATGTAGAATTATTATTGCAGCAAATGAAGTCAATAGATGTATTATGAGTGCATACTATAATCTGGTTCCCAGTCTTCAGTAATGAGTAATCAGCATTGCCTGGTACACCCCAACCAACTTCACCTACACGCAGTGACTTTGGAGGTGGATGTGGCGTATCCTACACAGAATGCAATGATAAGATATATAGTAGGACTAAGAAGACTCACTGTGGATGCACGACAGAGATACGTTGTATTACTAGTTGCTTCTGATGACATAGCTCCATGCCCGACATAAAAATGATCTTGAACGTTCACTTTGTAGTCTCCTATGCCATCTGGACCTGCAGTAGACGAAAGACTCAATAATGCAAGGGAGTTCTAGTGACCTGTAAATAGCACTGCTCCTTTAGCTTTAGGCTTCTCGTCCGGCAACTCTACACTACTAACAACTGTTCCTGTCTCGCTCGAGCTCATCTTGTTGCTCGGTTGCCATGGTAGCTTACAATTTGGCAGGAAATTTTAGTGCGCATGCGTAAAATCACGTGGTAAAAAAATGAAAACTTGATAAATTTAATAACTTGGTTCGTCAGGGATGTTAAAAAATCAAAGCAAAATAATAAAATCTTAAAAGTACTTGGTCAGTCTGAAATTAATCACTGTCACTATCACTGCTGCTGCTGCTGCTAGCACCTTCTGCACCTTCTTGAACTGTAAATTTCAGTTTAACACTTTGAACAGAACCTGTAATAATTACAATTACCACTGTTTGCATGGCTGCATATTCTCATAGTTAACGTACCTTCAGAACTTTGTGATTTATTATCGTCGTCATCTTTATCATCATCACCACCAGTACTGCCTCCAGTCCCTCCACCGCGGGACATTGAATGTGGATTCATTACTACAGTCATGGTATGCTCATTCTCTTTTAAAGGTAGCCGATCCGCTTCATCATCATTAAGTGTCTGGCGACTATGTCTCTTCATCTTTCTGCTGCTCAGTCATGATACAACAAAATAATTAAAGTAATTATTTTTATTGTGCTTACCACAAGCAGCATAGTATGAGTATCAGTAATGCCACCAGTACTATTATCAGGAGTAGCCCCACTATACTTCCAACTATAATGCCAACCAATTCTAAAGTATTCAGTCCCTCTTCATCATCAATTGGAGATGGGCTTGGACTTGCAGCTGCAACTACTGCAACTTCAATAAGGAATGAGAACAGCAACATTGCGGCTACCTATTATCAAGAATAACCACAAGAATGTTATATGCAGTACGGTGTGGGCTATAGTGTTACATGCTACAGTAATTGTGTTGTAATTTGTGGCTTAGATCATGCATGGTTTCTGCACATACTATGACTGTATGGCTTGATTCCAATAAACAGCTTTAGGCTTTGTACTTTGTTTAGACTATAGTGTAAATTGCTGCAAGTCAAAGTGTCCATACACACAGTAATAAACAATAGATTAATCATAGCAATCATGTGTACTTTTATGAGAGAGAAGAAAAAAAATCACCACTAAGTATATGCGGTATGCCCGCATGGACACTGGCACTAACTTGATCATTGCTTCATCATAGTCAGCAAAGTACCAGTGGATGGTCTTAATTCAAAATTGAAGAGCATCAAGAAGATTATTATGGTCAAAGAAAAAGCAATTTGCAGCTGAGTAGCTGAGTATTAAAACTGTAAGATCCACATAGATAGATCTCAATAGGTTTTCCATACATAACATTTATGATTTTTCACACCTTATTTAAAATCAGTAGCTATCTACTAGTGTACTCTATACATGTAGATATTGCCTTTATGACTTACCATTATGCGACTGTTCTTGATATTGTCAGATTATTACTTGTAGCAAAAGGACT
The DNA here is from genome assembly GCF_000090795.2 of Amphimedon queenslandica. Classification (NCBI taxonomy): domain Eukaryota; kingdom Metazoa; phylum Porifera; class Demospongiae; order Haplosclerida; family Niphatidae; genus Amphimedon; species Amphimedon queenslandica. The sequence goes on along the minus strand of NW_003546273.1, from coordinate 99,971 downwards.
GCTCTCTTCCTTGTTACTTCTCACCTCATTTGGTATTCATTGTTTAATAATCATTGATTCTCATGAATAATAATGAATTTATCACAAATTGAGGAAGCTCTAAAAAATTTTTATCAGCTCAAAAATTTTAAAACTACTCGGATTTTTGAGCGACTATAAAAATTCATAAAAATCCGATTTTGAATTTTTGATCAAAGTTTCTATTAAACAACAGGAATTGTCAATAAAAATTCCTCCCATAGCCATGCTTTTTGCTTTATATAATAGCCTTTGGACTAAGATTAATTTTGCTTAAAAATAAATATCTATAAAAATAATAAATTAAACTAAATCTCTGACAGTAGACACAGACTAGTACATGCATGCATGAATGGCAAAATATTTACGATTATTATCTATTAATTAAATAAAACTGTCATCAGAGATGGGTCTCTTCGGACATCTCAAGCATTTCCTTCTCCAAGCCACCAGCAGCCTGGCTGACTCTTTTCTTCTCCTTTTGCCCTTTATCAGATCCTTCTGCATCATTATCATCATCTTCATCTTCACTGCTCTCAGATTCTTGAGCAAATTTTAACTCCATATTCTGAACTGAACCTAATAAATGGTAATTTTATAAAAAATATAATAATAATAATTTTTCATATCGTTATATGCTTTGAAGGTCTCATTCATACTCTCAAATCCCCATACCCATACATTCAAACTCTCATACTTTTACTCTCAAACCTCATACCTTCATCAGGGCTAGGAGGTCTAGGTTCATAGTACACGTTTTGAACAGTGAACTCATCATCTTGGGCTGTAGTAGGGATCCCTTTCTCGACAAAAGCATAACGACTAGTTCCTCTAAGCCTCTTACTAAAATATGCATAATATCATGAAAATAATGCAAAATAAACGGAAATGACACTTACCATATGCAGTAGATGATTATGACAAGTATTATTATGAGAAGGAGTGCTCCAATCACTGATCCTATTACTATTCCTGCTATTTCTCCAGCAGAAAGTCCCTCATCATCAGTAGGGCTGGTTGTAGGTGTAGGAGTCATTGATGGATTTAGTACTTCAATGCTCTCTATTGGTAAACCAGCAGCAGTATATCTTGAACTAGATGCCTAATAATAATAATAATGAATTATAATAATGTTAAATAATAATAATAATAATATTAAATAATAATAATAATAATAATGCAATGATTGTATTTAGGGAACTTAAGTGAATTGCTAAAATTGAAAATGCAAATGCAAAATTGCAAATCATGCTTGGGTCTATTTTAATTTCAGTATTACAGAAATCGAAGCTGTGATAAAAATTTGGAGTGATTTTCGAGCCATTTTTTGGAAAAAAACTATTACTTTTAAAATCTCCTTATAACTTAAAAAATACTTGTGAGAATCAGCTCAAACTTGCTAAACAGCATAAGGACATTATTTTGTATCGGAAAATTTAATAAAAATGGTGATGATTTTTGGGCCATTTTTTGGACAAAAAACCATGGGCTATAGCCTTAAAAATTTTTCAGAATTTTGGCATTTTTTTAAATGGCCCTAACTTGAAAAATTAAAGCCGGAATCAGCTCAAACTTTCTACACAGCATCAGGTCATCAATATGTATCAGAAAATGTAATAAAAAATTGGGGTGCTTTCGGAGCCATTTTTTGAAACAACCATGTGCTATAATAGCCTTGGGTAATTTTCAGAATTTTGGCTTTTTCTTAAAATGGCCATAACTTAAAAAATTGAAGTCGAAATCAACTGAAACTTTCTACACAGCATAAAGACATCAATATGGATCAGAAAATGTAATAAAAATTTGGGGTGTTTTTGGAGCCATTTTTTGGAAAAAACTATGGGTTATAGTACAGGGTATTTTTAGAATTTTGGCATTTTCTTAAAATGGCCATAATTCAAAAAATTGAAGTCAGAATCAGCTCAAACTTGCTACACAGCATAAGGACATCAATGTGTATTTTAAAATGTAATAAAATTGGGAGTGATTTTGGGGCCATTTTTTGAAAAAAAAACTATGGGTTTTGCTTTTTTTTTTTTAATTCACTACTTCTTGAAATGGCCATAACTTAAAAATTTCAGTCAAAATTTGCTCAAAATCTTTATATCGGGACACCAAAATGCATTAGAAATTATTTTTAAATTTGGGTATGTGTCATTATAAAGCAATTTTTAACTGAGGATGGACTTTTTGATCAAAAGCAGGATAACTTTATCATCAGCCAATTTTGTGCATTAAACACTACACATGCAGTGTTAGGGTGTATTATTTATGCTAATTGTACTGACCTCAATAGCTGCTCGTACTGAGTAAGCATCAATAGGCACTCCAGATCGACCTCTTACATAAAAGGTCACTCTTAGTCCAGAGGTTGTTTCAGTAATATCAACAATGATAATATCCTCAGGTCTGACCATTGTTCCAGTTTGTCTAATGAACAAATGATAATTAACTTGTTATATCATTCAGTTTCTATTATTTTGTACCTTTTTCGTGATGATGTTGCATTATTGCACTCATTACCAGAGCAATAGTTGTTCATGGCCTCTGCTGTTAAATTTTTGAACAAATCTTCATTAAACTATTTTTAAAATTAAATTATAATAATCAATTCAAG
>NW_003546273.1:93170-95600 GCF_000090795.2 Amphimedon queenslandica | reverse complement strand
AGCAAACTTTGTCCATTAAGGTATGTGAATAAGCTCTCTTCATTGCTTAGTAATTGCCCTTTTAGGGAGAAAATGATATAATTTGACACCTTTGTGAAACTCTAAAGCCCAACAGACACTGTGCAACAAACTTTATACAGGAGTCAATGGAATTGCAGCATGTTGCATGAAATATAACTGTTCCTTATTTTATGCAACATGTTTCAAGCTCCATTGACTCCTGTATAAACTGTGTTGCATGCAACAAGTTGTTTGCAAGAAATGTTGCATAGTGTATGTTGGGCTTAATAATCTCTACTTACATGTTTGTCCAAACATAAAAATATTGGCATCAGTTGAATTGGAAGATATCATAGTTCCGTTCCTACTAGTAAAGTCATTAGTGTTGTCTTGGTCAAAGTTTCCTAGGAGTCCTGTTGTATTTCCCATGTACGACTGTGGCACATTCAATGTAACTGAGAGGATTGCTAATCTCAGTGTGACATTGACTCCTACACCACTTGATAAGGCAATGGAGATCAGCTCAGTTGTTTCTCTTGTTACAGTTACTGTGGTGAATTCCAAGGTATCATTAACTGATGTGAGATTAGCAGACATGTCACTACCATTATATAAAACAACAAATTCATTAGGATCCATCTCATCTATTCTAACCTACATGTGCACGTGTATAAAATTAAAGTTATATATCCTTTCAAATCTAACCTCAACTGTGGAGCTCCTGTTACTATCACTAACTGCTATTGCACTAAAAACTGTAGCTGTTGTGTTTGGTGCAGCTAACTTTGTACGAGCCTGTACTTCAAAATCCTCACTATTGGTGCGCAATAGTACATATTCTCCAAGCCCATTGAAAGTATATGATCCTTCATCAAGTGTTGTAATATGAGGATCACCCCAGAACCAAGCTATGAGGGAGAGAGAGAGAAAGAATCATAGATATTTTATGCTATCAGTTTGCATATTCTTATTATTAAAATAGCAATTGTTAGTATAGTTACAAATTTACTGTAACAGTTTAAGCTCACTCACATCGTATAGGAGGCCTGTAGCCAGTGCATGTCTTAATGGGTCTACGTTCTCTAAAAAGTTCACAGTTCTGAGACACTATACAACACAGTGAATGAAATCTTTCATCAAAAGTTAAATAATTGGAACGAGAAAATTGTGGGTGAAATCTGAAGACATGAGAGGAGAAAGGTCCTTGGGTGATTAAAGCGCGAAATGAGTTTCTAAAAAAACTATAAGAGATAAGAAGCATTATGCTATACTGTACAGTACAATAATAATAATAATAATAATAATGATAATAATAGAGCCATTTTTTGAAAAAAATCATGGGCTATAGATCTAGTACAGGGTGTTTATTGAAGATTTGTATGATTTTTAGGCAACCAATTTTTGAGAAAAAGCCAAGCAATGGTTCATATTATGGACTTGTAACTTCAAATACTCACATCATACATGTAACCCACATCAGTACACAATTACCATACTAAATATAGTCAGTAGAATAAATTTTTTCTTGTGAATAGGTTGAAAGGTGATTTTCGTGAAATATTTTCCCTGGGACATATACCCTCTATACAGTACCATACACTTACTTAAAGTCGTAGCAGCACATGCTTTGGTATGTAGATGGAAACCTATTTATATAACATGCAACTCTTTCGGCTCGGTGAAATTGAAGAAAGCGGAATCTCCTGTCAAACCATGCTTGATTTATTGAACAGGGACAGGTATGTGCAAAAGAAGCTTCAAATGTTCCAATTTCTCGAAGATCTTGGTCATTTCTGTATGCTTCCAAGCAAGCAGCTTCAGCAGGATCTATAGGAAGGAAAAATGAAGGAAATCAAACTAAACTTTGTTGCTCTATGACTACAATGATTGATAATGTGTACAATTTAAAGTAGCTTTTTGGATAATGCCTTGCCAGGACTAGCTGATACTGCTTAGAAATATTAGTGACATACTGTTATCAGAAGAGAATGAGTAGAGTATGTTAGTGAAATCTGCATTATCTCCACAGCCAAATCTTAATAGTCCTCCTGGTGTCCCTGATCCAAGACTATTCTCAAAGAAAAATCCTCTAATATTATACCCAACAACAGATGTGCTATGATAAGTGTCCCACATAATGTCCCCACACTTGTATATGTATATGACATGGGTCTCTGTTCCATCAGTTGTAAGTACAGCTTGAAATGTGTTATGCTAGAAAAAATATAATAATAATACTAACAATTTAAGTTATTTATTATTATTACTAAGTCAAAGAATGGGTCCGAAAAAACTCCTTGTGGGTAAGGACGTGCTGCACTCCATTCAATGAGGAGCATCCATATTCCCTGGTAGTTGGTTGAGCTCCTACTGGTTCTGATGTAGTTATTGACAACATTAAACACTCCACTGGCAAGTGGATTGTTTGAA
>NW_003546273.1:84659-92668 GCF_000090795.2 Amphimedon queenslandica | reverse complement strand
AGGAGGAGCCATTGTTGTAGTGCTTACTGGAGTAGTTGCAATCATTGATGAAGATGTAAAATCTGATACTTCTGATGATGAAAGTATTGTTTCTGTTGGAATTATTGATGAAGACATTTCAATAGATGTTTCTGGAAAAATATCTACTGATGATGATGGAAGCACTTCTACTGACTCTGTTGCTACCACTGATAAAGTAGCATCTACAAGTGTAGTAGAAAAATCTACTGCTACTAATGAAGAAGTTTCTGTTGCTTCCACAGATGAAGTAGCATCTATAGATGTAGTTGATATTACTACTAGTGAAGAAGTTTCTGTTGCTTCTAAAATTGAAGCAACATCTATACTTGATGCTACTTCTAAGGAAAAAGTTTCTGTTGCTTCTACAGGGACAGATGATGGCAGCACTTCTTCTGATTCTGTTGCCTCCATTGATGAAGACATCACTGTGACGTCTACAGTTAATGATGAAGATATGACTGCCTCAGTGGATGAAGATATTTCTGTGATATCAACAGTTAAAGATGAAGAGGTGACTACCTCCGTAGATGAAAATATTTCTAAAACATCTGTCGATGAAGGAAGCACGTCTTGTGATTCTGTCACTTCCACAGATAAAGACATTTCTGGTATCTCTACTGGTGTACTAGATGCTACTACTATTGAGGAAGAAGTTTCTGTTGCTTCCACAAATGACGACATTCCTGTTACTTCCATAGATGAAGATGTTTCAGGACCATCTAAAAGTATACTAGATACAGCCATTGGTGAAGATGTTTCTTGTATTTCCACCAATGAAGATGTTTCAAAAGCATCTATAAGTGTACTAGATGCTATTACCATTGGTGAAGAAGTTTCTGTTGCTTCCACAGGTGATGACATTCCTGTTACTTCCATAAATGAAGATGTTTCAGGAGCATCTAAAAGTATACTAGATGCGGCCATTGGTGAAGATGCCTCTGTTACTTCTACCAATGAAGATGTTTCAGGAGCATCTATAAGTGTACTAGATGCTATTACCATTGGTGAAGAAGTTTCTGTTACTGCCACAGATGATGACATTCCTGTTACTTCCATAGATGAAGATGTTTCAGGAGCATCTAAAGGTATACTAGATGTGGCCATTGGTGAAGATGCTTCTGTTACTTCCACCAATGAAGATGTTTCAGGAGCATCTATAAGTGTACTAGATGCTATTACTATTGGTGAAGAAGTTTCTGTTACTTCCACAGATGATGACATTCCTGTTACTTCCATAGATGAAGATGTTCCTGTAGGTGTACTAGATGATACCGTTGATGAAGGTGTTGCCATTACTTCCACAAATGAAGAAGTTTCTAATACTTCCACAAATGAAAAAATTTCTGTAACTTCCACAAATAAAGAAGCTTCCATGGCATCTACTGGTGTACTAGGTTCCCCTACTAGTGAAGGCATTGATTCTAATGCGGACATACTTGTAGATACAGAAGTTGATGACATTGTCACTAGCATAATTGATGTAGCAATTGTTACTGAAGGTATTACAAATGAAGAAGTTTCTGTTACTTCTCCAGATGAAGATGTTTCTGTGGCATCTACTGGTGTACTAGGCTCCCCTACAGGTGTTGATTCTAATGTGGACATACTTGTAGATACAGATGTTGGTGACGTTGTCATTAGCATGATTGATGTAGTAATTGTTACTGAAGGTATTACAAATGAAGATGTTTCTGTGGCATCTACTGGTGCACTAGGTTCCTCTACTAGTGAAGGCATTGATTCTAATGCAGACATACTTGTAGATATGGACATTGATGGTGTTGTCGCTAGGGTAATTGATGTAGCAATTGTTACTGAAGGTATTACAAATGAAGATGTTCCTGTTTCTGATGGTACTTCTGAATCCATAACATCATCATCACCACTACCACTACCAAAGCCACTGCTACTGTCACTGCCTGAACCATTATTATTATGACTGATAATAGCTGACACTATAGCTACGGTATAAAGCAGAACTAAACACTTAAGCCAATCCATCTATAAACAAAGCAAAGAGAAAATTAGCCATGAGAGTGGATTAGAGTCCGTTTTTAAAATATTCCAATTCTATAACCCATGGTTAAAAAAAAAACTCCTCCAAAATTACCCCCAATTTTTATTACATTTTTTGATACATATTGATGTCCTTATGCTATAAGTATATATACATGACAATGATTACATCAAAATTATTATTTATAACAAGAGTGTAGACTAAATGCATAGCTTGTATTAATGGTGGTCTATGGATTGCAATGATAATTATTCTTAACCAAAAATAATAATGCAATGAAATTGTTGTGGCTCACATGCAGGTATCACACGAACACTACACCTATCTCATTGAGAGGGACAACAATTTAATGTGAATCCTCACATACATATACACAAAAAACTGTGTTACAGTTACATATACTCATAAATCAGGGGCTACTCTATGCATCTATCATCGGCATTACCTGTATTTTATCAATATTTATACTAAATTATGCAGTTCGCAACTATATACTCTTGATATGACCCATGATCACGTTACACATATTGCTACCATAGATGGTATAGACAATGTTGCACTGAGTAATACTTTAAAAAATTAAACACTTCACTGCTGTGTTGTCAGAAAACATGATGAGCACATGCATTGACAATGATTTTAGTGACGCATCATTAAGGCTACGTGTGAATTATGGTAACACGTTCTAAAAGTTTTTTCACAATACAAGCAAAGGGGCATATAGACTTCCACATTGTAAACAAATGACCTTCAAGTGCAGGTTGTTTAGTACTATAATTGATTGCTTTCTTTGTTCACTTGGCTACCATAATTAAAGCATTGCTTGGTATGCTTTGTAAAATGATATGCCATGGTTCATAATAGATAATACTATTTAAGGTAATCTTTGGAGCGATTAAAGTTACATGTTGCCATTAGGTCATACTACATGCAAAAACTTGTATAAATGCCAGGTGAGTAGGAAGGGGTTTAAGTCATCATAACACTGTATACCATGCATGGGCTGCCGATAATTTAAATTAGCTGTCTGACACAGTACTGACTGCAAGTATATATACACCAAGCTACTCAATCAGGTAATGTTTTCCTGTTTAGGGGTCATTACAAAATACTCATAAATTTATCACATGTAACTTCAGTGACACACAGGGTCTGTGCCAGTATGGCACTGTCTGTGGCAGCTGCAACTCACATTTGCTGGCTCTTTGACAACAAATTCCTTGGCCTTCTAAGACTATTAGCCCTTCTTATTTTTATCACGTTCTCTTCTCCTCCTGCGAATGCCCTGGGCAGCTTTTCGCAGTTGGGTTATGGTTAGAAAGAGTGATTCTGCAAGTTATCAATGATTATATATGCTGCGTGAAGGACCACGCCCTGTTAATAATCGCGTGATACGCGATCACATTTTATTTGCTGTAAACGTGTAAAAATGGCGACTGATGGATTTTACATGTTTTATTTGGCTAGTGATCCTCTTGCTGTACACGTGTACATGTATTTATGTCGAGATTTATGTACAGTACATTAATGTATTTATTTATTTTTAGGTGTCCAATTGTAACTCAGCTGTTCTTAGTTCTGATAGCAGTATTGTTAGCAGCTGATACACTAGGTAATAGAGAAAGAGAGGGAGAGAGTATAACTTTTGCTGTCTATGTGTCATACTTGCATTGACCTTTATATGCAACAATAGTAAACTCCTTTTGTCTCTACAATAACCTATAAACTATGCGGCTATAAAATAGTAATAACCTCCTATTTGTATTCTAAGATAGTAAAGTCCTTTTATCCCTCTCTCTCACTCCCTTTTTCTTTCTCTTTTTCATGTTCATATGTGGCTCTTTGGTCAGGTCAGTACAAAGATCTATCCAGACTATTGAAAGTCAATGATACCACAGTAGCAGCTGGTAGTGGAGACTATGCTGACTTTCAGTACATTGCAAGACTTTTTGAGTCATTAAAGTAAACACATTATTGCCTGCAGCTGCATGTATACAGCCAAATTTGAAATTCTTTGGGCATCAATATGCTGTTCTTTTCTGTAATGATGTATGTATGTGTACATGTAGTTGCAGGGCTTTGTGTTGGCATGACAGAGTATGTCAACAAACTTTACTTATTTACTTTGAAATATGTTGAGACTCACTGCCCTTTGATATTATTATGTTTTAATACCAGTTAGATACTGTCTCAAGACCTCTCTTGAAGCATTAGAAGGTAGAGAGAACCTCTGTAAGTTTTAATAAGGACCCAGCTGTACATGCAAAGTCGTGAAATGAATTACAGGTATTTTTTACACCGTTATGCTTGTTTATATTTAAAAGTTTGTTTACATGTACTTATAGTATAGCATATATAGTGTGTGGGTGCATCAAAGGCACCGCCTGTGCTGTATATCTTATACAGTCGATACAGCACAGTTTCTGGTTTCATGTTGTATAAACTGTGACCGCCCCCCTATTAGATAGAGCAGCATGAAGTAGAAGATTCCACAAGCAGATAGTCCAAATGTGGTCTCATTTGGTTATCTTTAGGCTATTTTTCACTTAGCCTGGGGCTGATGCCTTTGATGCACCCATGCACTATGACCATAAACTAGTTAAAGCACGGTTCCCCCTGTCCTGTATGGGAAATACAGCACTGGGAGCTGTGCTTTAACTAATACTTGTAGGACAGAACTAAGTAATGCATGTAGTTTTGTAGTTGACACTTCTGGCTGTGTATTACATCTATTAAAGGTTTTCAATTGTTCTCATAAAAGCATACAATTTGTAACATGTCTCCCATACAAACCATTGTTAGTATAATACTGTATAGTGTTTTTATATTGATTCAAGAGAACCTGCAATGTAGCCTTTTTATTAAGGACACCATTGGGCCCACACTACCTCTCCTTAATACATGTACAGTGTAGCCTCTTTATTAAGGACACCATTGGGCCCACACTACCTCTCCTTAATACATGTACAGTGTAGCCTCTTTATTAAGGACACCATTGGGCCCACACTACCTGTCCTTAATATAGAGGTATAGGAACTTTGTATAGGTTTGTAATAACTAAGTATAAAAGTGTCCTTATTATAAAGGTGTATGTGCTGTTTTGTTTTTGGAATTTCCTGTGTACATTTATTCATTTTACTTGTGATTCATTGACTGATTGGTGATAATTTTACAGCTATGTGTATGTGTATATACTATTGTGATTATATTGACATATTTTGTTATTGTTATTGTTCCAGTTATTATATGACGCAGTAGATCATACCAGTTTATATTTTGTAACTGGTATTGAATGATGATTGATGATTGGAGCTTTAAATTGATGCGCCATATTTAAGTTTAAGTATACTAATGAACGTCATTCAACAATGAGGATTGATGTACACTGCACACTAGCATCTTTATAAGGACGCCCACACTACCTGTCCTTAATACATGTACAGTGTAGCCTCTTTATTAAGGACACCATTGGGCCCACACTACCTGTCCTTAATACATGTACAGTGTAGCCTCTTTATTAAGGACACCGTTGGGCCCACACTACCTGTCCTTAATACCGAGGTGTCCTCATTTCGGGGGCACTTTTGTATAAGTTTATACAAATTGGGGTATTTATGAAATGTCCTCAATATAAAGGTGTCCTCACAGTGGTTACACTGTATGTACCATCATTGAGGTATTATGTACTCTTGGTACCGCTATGTACAAGGACTTTAACTAGATTTTGAGCAACTTTAAAAATCAGTCTATTTTTAGCTCAAAATTTCTACACAGCACAAGAGCATGTAACTATTGAACATCAGGAATCGCGAATAAAATTCCTCCCATAGTCATGCTCTTTGCTTTATATAATAGCCTTTGGACTAAGATTAATTTTGATCGGCGGTTCTTAAAAATAAAAATGAAAATGATATAGTATTAAATTAAACTAAATCTCTGACAGTAGACACAGACTAGTACATGCATGCATGGCAAAATATTTACGATTATTAATCTATTAATTAAATAAAACTGTCATCAGAGATGGGTCTCTTCGGACATCTCAAGCATTTCCTTCTCCAAGCCACCAGCAGCCTGGCTGACTCTTTTCTTCTCCTTTTGCCCTTCATCAGATCCTTCAGCATCATTATCATCATCTTCTCCTCCACTGCTCTCAGATTCTTGAGCAAATTTCAACTTCATACTGTGAACTGAACCTAATAAATGGTCCATACTATATCATCATGTCTTATCATCATATGCTCTGAAGGTCACTTATTCATATTCTCTAATTTCCATACCCATACTCTCAAGTTCTCATTTCTATGCTCTCAAACCTCATACCTTCATCAGGGCTAGGAGGTCTAGGTTCGTAGTACACGTTTTGAACAGTAAAGTCATCATCTTGAACTTTAGGAGGGATCCCTTTCTCGACAAAAGCATAACGACCAGTCCCTCTAAACCTCTTACTAAAATATGCATGATATCATGAAAATAATGCAAAATAAACGGAAATGACACTTACCATATGCAGTAGATGATTATGACAAGTATTATTATGAGAAGGAGTGCTCCAATCACTGATCCTATTACTATTCCTGCTATTTCTCCAGCAGAAAGTCCCTCATCATCAGTAGGGCTGGTTGTAGGTGTAGGAGTCATTGATGGATTTAGCACTTCAATGCTCTCTATTGGTAAACCAGCAGCAGTATATCTTGACCGAGATGCCTAATAATAATAATAATGCAATTATGATAATTTATATTCAGGGTGCTAAATGAATTGCTAAAATTAAAAATGCAAATGAAAAATTACAAGTCAAGAACATCAAAACTGTAATAAATTTGGAGTGATTTTGGAGCCATTTTTTTAAGCATTATTTTTTCAAAAATTGGCTAGTTTTAAAAATTCCTCATATTTGTCGGAAATGGCTCAAACTTTAGTTTTAGGTATCTTTCAGAATTTTGGTGTTTTCCTAAAATGGCTGTAACTCAAAAAACTTAATCCAGAATCAACTCAAATTTGCTATACAGCATAAGGACATCAATGTGTATCAGAAAATGTAATAAAAATTTGGAGTTTTTTTGGAGCTATTTTTTGGAAAAAAACCATGGGCTATATATAGCCTTGGGTAATTTTCAGAATTTTAGTGTTTTCTTTAAATGGCCATAACTTTAAAAATTGAAGTCGAAATCAGCTCAAATTTTCTACACAGCATAAGGACATCAATATGTATCAGAAAATGTAATAAAAATTTGGGGTGTTTTTGGAGCCATTTTTTGGAAAAAACCATGGGCTATAGCCTTGGGTAATTTTTAGAATTTTAGTGTTTTCTTAAAATGGCTGTAACTTAAAAAATTTAAGCCAGAATCAGCTCAAACTTGCTATACAGCATAAGGGCATTAATATATATCAAAAAATGTGATAAAAATTAGGATGTTTTTGGAGCCATTTTTTGGAAAAAACCATGGGCTATAGCCTTGGGTAATATTCAGAATTTTAGTGTTTTCTTAAAAATGGCTGTAACTTAAAAAATTTAAGCCGGAATCAGCTCAAACTTGCTACACAGCATAAGGACATTAATATGTATCAAAAAATGTGATAAAAATTAGGATGTTTTTGGAGCCATTTTTTAGAAAAAACCATGGGCTATAGCCTTGGGTATTTTTCAAAATTTTGACGTTTTCTTAAAATGACCATAACTTTAAAAATCTAAGCCAGATCAGCTCAAACTTGCTACATAGCATAAGGACATCAATGTGTATTTTAAAATGTAATAAAAATTGGGAGTGATTTTGGGGCCATTCTTTGAAAAAAAAAAACTATGAGCTTTGCTTTTTTTCAAAAATTCACTACTTCTTGAAATGGCCATAACTTAAAAATTTCAGTGAAAATCTGCTCAAACTCTTTATATAGGGACACCATTTTTAATTTGGGTATGTGTCATTATAAAGCAATTTTTAACTGAGGATGGACTTTTTGATCAAAAGCA
>NW_003546273.1:62248-82053 GCF_000090795.2 Amphimedon queenslandica | reverse complement strand
TTGCCCTTTTGGAGAGAAATTGATATAATTTGACACCTTTATAGCTCTTATAATCTTTTACTTACATGTTTGTCCAAACATAAAAATATTGGCATCAGTTGAATTGGAAGATATCATAGTTCCATTCCTACTAGTAAAGTCATTAGTGTTGTCTTGGTCAAAGTTTCCTAGGAGTCCTGTTGTATTTCCCATGTATGACTGTGGCACATTTAATGTAACTGAGAGGATTGCTAATCTCAGTGTGACATTGACTCCTACACCACTTGATAAGGCAATGGAGATCAGCTCAGTTGTTTCTCTTGTTACAGTTACTGTGGTGAATTCCAACGTATCATTAACTGATGTGAGATTAGCAGACACGTCACTACCGTTGTATAAAACAACAAATTCACTGGCATCCATTTCATTTATTCTAACCTAGAAACAGAGTTCAGTACAAGTTAAAAATTAGCTTCAAGTTTTCATTGGAAAAAATTTCTATTAAACATTCTGAGCATGTTATCTCACAAAACTTTGACTCTACTTTTGCTTCAAATGGGTAATATGCAAATTGATGATAAAAAGATGAAATTTTGCATGACAAATTTCTTAAATGATGAAAATTATGGTGTATAAATAAATCTCTCTCTTCAAATCTAACCTCAACTATGGAGCTCCTGTTACTATCACTAACTGCTATTGCACTAAAAACCGTAGCTGTAGTGTTTGGTGCAGCTAACTTTGTACGAGCCTGTACTTCAAAATCCTCACTATTGGTGCGCAATAGCACATATTCTCCAAGTCCATTGAAAGTATATGATCCTTCATCAAGTGTTGTAATATGAGGATCACCCCAGAACCAAGCTATGAGAGACAGAGAAAGAATCATAGATATTTTATGCTATCAATATGCATATTCTTATTATATTAAAATAGCAATTGTTAGTATAGTTACAAATTTACTGTAACAGTTTAAAGTTCACTCACTTCGTCTAGGAGGCCTGTAGCCAGTGCATGTCTTAATGGGTCGACGTTCTCTAAAGAGTTCACAGTTTTGAGACACTATACAACACCGTGAATGAAAGCTTTCATCAAAAGTTAAATAATTGGAACGAGAAAATCTTGGGTGAAATCTGAAGACATGAGAGGAGAAAGGTCCTTGGGTGATTAAAGCACGGAATGAGTTTCTAAAAAAACTAGAAGGGATAAGAAGTATTATGCATGCAATATGTAATGTACAGTATATTATAATTCTCTGACTTATTTTGAGCAATTTCAGCATACATAATACCACACTCATTAATGACACATGGCTGCTGAATCAAATAACCAAAAGGAAAACCAAGGGCTATAGTCTTTGCTTTTTTAAAAAATTGGCTAGTTTTTTTAAAATGCTCATAATTCAAAAAATACCATATTTGTCAGAAATGGCTCAAACTTTTTACATAGCATAAGGGCATCAGTGGGTATCAGAAACTGTAATAAAAATTTGGGGTGATTTTAGAACCATTTTTCAAAAAACTATTGGCTATATTATAACACAGGGTGTTTTTTCGAAAATTGGTATAATTTTTAGGTGACCAATTTTGAAAAAAAAGCCAAGCAATGGTTCATATTATGGACTTGTAACTTCAAATACTCACATCATACATATAGCTCACATCAATACACAATTATATTTTGTATACGCACTAATACCTGAATATTTGCAACTGCAGCATGCAGTGTACTGCAATCTACTATACCATGCACTTACTTAAAGTCGTAGCAGCACATGCTTTGATATATAAATGGAAACCTATTTGTATAACATAAAACTCTTTCAGTTTGGTGAAATTGAAGAAAGCGGAATCTCCTGTCAAACCATGCTTGATTTATTGAACAGGGACAGGGACGTGCAAAAAAAAATGCTTCAAATGTTCCAATTTCTCGAAGATCTTGGTCATTTCTGTATGCCTCCAAGCAAGCAGCTTCAGCAGGATCTATAGGAAGGGAAAATTAAAGAAATAAAAATTAACACTTCCATGACAATACTTGACAAAAAATGTACACAATGTGAAGCAACTCTTTAATGCATTAGTTGCTGGAGTGACACTAAATTGATATCAGTATTACTTGTGTGACATACTATTATCAGAAGAGAATGAGTAGAGTATGTTAGTAAAATTTGTATTATCTCCACAGCCGAATCTCAATAGTCCTCCTGGTGTCCCTGATCCAAGACGATTCTCAAAAGGAAATCCTCTAATATTATATCCAACAACAGATGTCCTATAATAAGTGTCCCACATAATGTCCCCACACTTGTATATGTATATGACATGGGTCTCTGTTCCATCAGTTGTAAGTACAGCTTGAAATGTGTTATGCTAGAGAAAATATAATAATAATAACAATTTTATTAATTATTATTATTATTATTATTACTAAGTCAAAGAATGGGTCCGAAAAAACTCCTTGTGGGTAAGGACGTGCTGCACTCCATTCAATGAGGAGCATCCATATTCCCTGGTAGTTTGTTGAGTTCCTCCTGGTTCTGATGTAGTTATTGACAACATTAAACACTCCACTGGCAAGTGGATTGTTTGAATTAAAGGCTTGATATGAGACAGTACCTAAAGCACAATAAAATTGAAAATATATTCCTTTGGGCTATAATTTATTTTCTCAAGACAGAGGTGTATTCATTTCAGAGGGACTTTAGTATAGGTTTGTAATACCCAACACTATTGTTATAAATGGGTGTCCTTTTTATATAAATGGTCACAGTGGACATTCCATTGTAAGACCAATTAAATTTACACACGTGTATGACATTATGTTACCTTCTCTGACATATTGATAATTGTTCCACATTGGAGCAAACACAACTGAATTTCTTATCCCACTTGTAAAACTAGGAAACAATCTAGGATAATAGTAACCGAACCAACTGCCAAGAGAAAATGTACCAGCAAAAGAAATCTGAAAATAAAAAACAGCAATGAAAAACAACAAAACAATAGTAAGACACAATTAACAATGAATGTAATTATAAAAATACTTACAAAGATTGATGAGTAGGTAGAGCCTAGTATAGGAATTGGTCTTGGAGGAGTTAATCTTAATACAAAGAAAGTGCTGTTTGACCTACTGATAACATTTGATATGCTGGTATTGAATACTAGATAAGGAAGGACAGCTATAGGAGGAGCTGTTGTAGGACTGGGGCTTGTTGTTGGAGTAGCTGTTGGATTTTCAATTAATGATGAAGACATTTCTGGAACATCTACAGATGATGATTCTGGAAAAATATCTACTGATGACGGTGATGGAAGGATTTCTACTGACTCTGTTGGTTCAACTGTAGGAGGAGCCATTGTTGTAGTGCTTACTGGAGTAGTTGCAATCATTGATGAAGATGTAAAATCTAATACTTCTGATGATGAAAGTATTGTTTCTGTCGAAATTATTGATGAAGATATTTCAATAGATGTTTCTGGAAAAATATCTACTGATGATGATAAAAGCACTTCTACTGACTCTGTTGCTACCACTGATAAAGTAGCTTCTACAAGTGTAGTAGAAAAATCTACTGCTACTAATGAAGAAGTTTCTGTTGCTTCTAGTGAAGAAGTTTCTGTTGCTTCTACAGGAACAGATGAAGATAACGATGGAAGCATGTCTTCTGATACTGTTGCCTCCATTGATGAAGACATTACTGTGAAATCTATTAATGATGAAGATATGACCACTTCTGTAGATGAAAATATTATTGCATCAGTAGATGAAGATATTTCTGTGATATCAACAGTTAAAGATGAAGAGGTGACTGCCTCAGTAGATGAAGATATTTCTAAAACATCTGTCGATGAAGGAAGCACGTCTTGTGATTCTGTCACTTCCACAGATGAAGACATTTCTGGTATCTCTACTGGTGTACTAGATGCTACTACTATTAAGGAAGAAGTTTCTGTTGCTTCCACTGACAATGACATTCCGAATGAAAATGATTCAGGAGCATCTACTGGTGTACTAGATACTATTACTATTGGTGAAGATGTTTCTGCTAATTCCACAGATGAAGATATTTCTGTAACATCTACTGGTGTACTAGATGCTACAACAAATGAAGATGTTTCTGTTACTTCCACCAATGAAGATGTTTCAGGAAGATCTACTGGTGTACTGGATACTAGATCTATTACCATTGGTGAAGATGTTTCCGTTACTTCCACAAATGATGACATTTCTGTTGCTTCCATAGATGAAGATGTTTCGGTAACATCTACAGGTGTACTAGATGATACCAATGGTGAAGATGTCACTACTACTTCCACAGATGAAGAAGTTTCTGTGGCACTTACTAGTGTACTAGGTCTTCCTACTTGTGAAGGCGTTGATTCTGATGTCAACGTACTTGTAAATACGGACGTTGATGATGTTGTTGCTAGTGTAGTTACTGAAGGTACTAGAAATGAAGATGTTCCTGTTTCTGATGGTACTTCTGAATCCATAACATCATCATCACCACTACCACTGCCACTACCACTTAACATGCCACTGCCACTTAACATGCTACTGTTACTGCCTGAATCATCATTATTATGACTGATAATAGCCGACACTATTGCTATGGTATAAAGTAGAGCTACACATTTAAGCCAATCCATCTGTAAACAAAGCAAAGAGAAGGTTAGCCACGAGAGTGAGTTACATTTATATGCATACGCATGACATCAAAATCATGCATATAGTTTGTATTAATAAATAACTGTGGTAGACCTTGTGGCCTATGGATACACATACATGGCAGTTTTAATTACTTTAACCAAAATTATGTTATGAATATTGTTATTGGCTCGCAGGTATCACACAAACATTACACTTATCTCACTGCCAAGTGAGGAGAGAAAACAATTATTTAATGTAAATCCTCACACAAAAACTATACTACAGTTACCTATACTCATAAATCAGGGGCTACTTTGTGCAGGCTATCATCATTACACTTGTAGGCATTCGGTGCTAAATAATATCTTATCAATATTTATACTAAATCATGTAGTTTGTAGCTATGACCTGTGATCACGTTACACATAGACTTACCATAGACAACACACTGACATTGATACTTACAAGGATTAATTGAAATATTGCATGCTTTCACACATAGTGCCATGACCTATACTGTTGCATTATCAGAAAACATGCATTAACAATTTTTTTAGTGACACATCATTAAAGCTACGTGTGAATTAGCACTTTTTAAAAGTTTCTTTCACAATACAATCAAAATGTCATACAAGCACGCACATACATGTAAGTATGTACAACTTCCTCATTGTAAACGAATGACCTTCAAGTGCAGGTAATCTAGTGCTAATTATTTGCTCTCTTTGTTCATTCGGCTACCATGATTTAAAGCATTGCCTTATACAGCTTGGTATGCTTTGTAGAATGATTTGACATGGTTCGTAATGCAATGATGATGTTCTTAGATATACAAGCTTGATGATGTACATGCAGCACTCCCATAAAAGTGTCTATCCTAATGCCAAGTGAGTAGGAAGTGGTCAAAGTCATAACACTATATGCCATATAATCACTGGTGCATGATGTTTTAACTGGGGACTGAAGTTTCAATCAGGGGCAGGTCTAGGCCTGTAATTCAAATTACAATCCATATTTTTATACTAAGCTACTCGATCAGGTAATTTCTTTCTCGTAGTTGTAGTTAGTGGTCATTGAAGAACACGCATAAATTCATCACATGCAACTAAACAAGCTGTTCAAAATTGCTGTTGCAGCTGACTGCACACTGGTCTGTACTGTATAACAATTATGTATGGCGCTGGCTAATAAAAGCAGCTGCAACTCACATTTGCTGGCTCTTTGACAAAAACCCCTTGATCTTCTAAGACTCTTAGCCTTTCTTCTTCCTATCACTTCTCTTCTCCTGCGAATGCCCTGGCAGTTAGGAAGAGCACAGAGTGACTCCCACACGTTTTTGTTGCATCCAATTATAATTTTTGGCGTGAAAGACCACGCCCTGTTAGTTCTAATTATCGCAATTAATAAATAATCGATTCCTCGTGTAAAAATGGCGACTGATGGGTTTTATTTGACTAGTGATCCTCTTGGAGCCAAATGTGACAAAAAAGAAACCACAAATATGGCAATTGGAAGGACACTGTAAGTGCTGGAGACGTTGAGATAAGTTTCGATAATGATAATTTTAAAACTAATATTGTTGAAACCACACCCTCAGCTGAGATTCTGAATAATAATAATATTGTTTGATTGTTGGATGGAAAATAATGAGCCATTTTACTCTAATGCGTCTAAACGTTGATAGTTGCTGATAATTAATTTATGGTTGATCATAATTTACTGTAAAGGGCAACTCTTTTTTTGACATTCTTTAGTGAAGGAACTGTTACTCTCTTCAACAATTTCCTCTTAGTCCACCATTGTTGATACCCATCCATTAAGTTCATGACCTTTTAATGGTGGTGCATTGAAACCAATTAATAGAAAGGAAATTGTTAAGATACCCTACTACCTTAAATCATCACACTCCTTATACAGTATAGCCTCTTTTATTGGGGACACTCTCTATAGCGTACACCTCCATTTAACGGACAGCACCTAGTGTACCAATTACATTCCTTACTGTATTAAATAATAAAATAACCTCCACATAAAGGACACCTCTGTATAACAAACTTTCTTGTCCATAAGATAGAAGGCTATACTGTACATTAAATTTGTTAACATTAAGTGCATGTACTGTACACGTGTATTTTATGCATTCACAATTTCACATGTACATGTATGTATTTATTTAATTCTTAGGCGTCCGATTGTAACTGGTTCTTCAGTGCTGGGAATTACATTTTCTGATGGCGTAATGTTAGCAGCTGATACACTAGGTAAGAGAGAGAGGGAGGGAGGGAGGGAGAGAGAGAGGGAGGGAGGGAGAGAGAGAGAGAGAGAGAGAGAGAGAGAGAGAGAGAGAGAGAGAGAGAGAGAGAGTATAACTTTTGCTATCTATAGGTGTCATACGTACATTGGCCTTTATTTTCAACAGTAGTATACTCCTTTTGTCCCTACAGTAGTAAACTATGCTATAATAGTAGTATAGTAAACTCCTATTTATCATGCTACGATTGTAAAGCTCCTTTTATCCCTCTCTCCCTTTCTCTTTTTCAGGTTCCTATGGCTCTTTAGCTAGGTACAGAGACCTCTCCAGATTATTGAAAGTCAATGATACCACAGTAGCAGCTGGTAGTGGGGACTATGCTGACTTTCAGTACATTGCAAGACTTTTTGAGTCATTAAAGTAAACACGTTATTGCCTGCAGCTGTGTGTATATAGCCAAATTTGAAATTCTTTGTGTATCAATATGTGGCTCTTTCTTTAATGATGTATATGTACATGTAGTTGCAGGGGCTTGTATTGGCATGGCAAAGTATGTCAACAAACTTTATTTATTTACTTTGAAATCTGCTGAGACTTGCTGCCCTCTCACATTATATGTTTTAATACCAGTCTGACACTTCAGTTGGCTTTAGAACTGTGACCAACATAATTTTTGTTATTTAGCAGTTATGTATACGTAGGATAGGACTAAGTGATACATGTAATTTTGTATTTGACACTTCTGGTTGTGTACTTGTTATTACATGTACTAAAGGTTTGCAATTGCTCTCATAACAACAAAATGTAGGAGAGTGAACTACACAATATGTAACATATGTTTCCCGTATTAGTATCTACTGTATTTTAGTGTTTGTTACATATTGATTGAAGATAACATAGTCAGTGTAGCCACTTTATTAAGGACACCATTGGGCCCACACTACCTGTCCTTAATACATGTACAGTGTAGCCTCTTTATTAAGGACACCATTGGGCCCACACTACCTGTCCTTAATACATGTACAGTGTAGCCTCTTTATTAAGGACACCATTGGGCCCACACTACCTGTCCTTAATACATGTACAGTGTAGCCTCTTTATTAAGGACACCATTGGGCCCACACTACCTGTCCTTAATACATGTACAGTGTAGCCTCTTTATTAAGGACACCATTGGGCCCACACTACCTGTCCTTAATACATGTACAGTGTAGCCTCTTTATTAAGGACACCATTGGGCCCACACTACCTGTCCTTAATACAGAAGTGTCCTTATTTCAGAGGTACTTTTGCTTAGATTTGTACCAACTGATTATAAAGGTGTCCTTATTGTAAAGTTGTCCTTATTATGGAGTTGTGTTCAGCTATAAATCCTATTTTGTTTTTGGAATTTCCTGTGTACACGTATTGACACCTGTACTCGTGACTCATTGACTGATTGGTGATAAATTCACAAGTCACAGCTACATGTACATACTATTGTGGTTATATTGGCATTTTTTGTTATTGTTATTGTTCCAGTTACGTCACTCTATTACACGTATATGTTATATTTGTAGTTCATATACCAGTCATTCATTTGTAACTGTTGCTTAAGGACTTTTAAATTGATTTGCCTTTTTAAAATTACTGATAAATGCCATTCAAATACTGAGAATTGATGTACAGTGTAGCCTCTTTATTAAGGACACCATTGGACCCACACTACCTGTCCTTAATACATGTACAGTGTAGCCTCTTTATTAAGGACACCATTGGGCCCACACTACCTGTCCTTAATATAGAGGTGTCCTCATTTCAGAGGATATTGGTTACACTATATGTGGGCTGTGGCCATGTTTTAGTGTTTATTATAGTACTAGAATATATTAGTGTGGCCTTGTCTCTTCTATGTGTCATCCCTATGTCTCTTCATGTACTATATACACTCTTATTACTCTCCCTCTCTTAAGTCTGCATGGTTTAGTGGAGCTCATTAATTCCTACTACAGTTGTTGTATCCTAATTGAGTTTCAAGAATACATAGAACAACCACAAATAATTAAGATTACTTGATAACTTTCTCTCTCTCTCTCACTCTCTCTCTCTCTCTCTCTCTCTCTCACTCTCTCTCTCTCTCTCTCTCTCTCTCTCTCTCTCTCTCTCCCTCCCTCCCTCCCTCCCTCTCTCTCTCTCCCTCTCTCTCCCTCTCTCTCTCTCTCTCCCCCTCCCTCTCTCTCTCTCTCCCCCTTCCTCTCTCTCTCAGTATTGAGTCTGATTCCTATTGTGATGGTCACAGTTACACTCCTCGGTCCTTCTATTCCTGGTTAACTCGTGTTATGTATAATCGCAGGACCAAAATCAATCCGCTCTGGAACACTGTCATCATGGGCGGTTACCACGACAACAAGCCGTACGTCACCCAAAAACATGCATGTTTATTTATTACACTTTAAAACACATGTACATGTATGTGTAATAATATTTATTAGGTTTTTGGGTGTGGTGAATTCTTTGGGCGTCTCCTTTGAAGCCCCTACTTTAGCAACAGGATTTGGAGGCTACATAGCACAAGTAATGATTGGTATATACACGTACATGCACAATTTATGCTTATAAAATTATGTCATATTATGGTACACAATTACCCATAGATCTGGCATGTACATATATATACTTTATCCAGTCTATGTGTTGTGTATGTAATGTAATTGTGTGTGTGTGTGTGTATGATGTGTCCATTTACTCTGATTTCAGCTGTTTACTATCCACTGATTTTATAGTCTGTCTCTTTTTGCCTTCTTTAATTACACCACAAAACTCTACCTCCCTCCCACTGTCTGATGATGTACTACATGAACTCACTTCTCTTCCTCCCTCTCCCTCTCTCTCCTTCTTGTTATTGCTATTATTAGCCACTAATGAGAGATGCCTATGAGAAGAATCCCTCAATGTCAAAAGAGGAGGCACAAAAATTATTAGAGAAATGTATGACTGTCCTGTATTACAGAGATGCAAGATCATGGAACAAAGTATAGCTATACATGTACTATTGCAATCTTTTCATCTCTCTCTCTCTCTCTCCCCCCCTCTCCTTTCATCTTGATCTGTTAGTATGAGATAGCTACCATTACAACTGATGGGGTCACCATTACTGGCCCTATGAAGTTAGAGGGTAATTGGGAAGTTGCCAATTATGTGAGGTTAGTATTAATTTCAACAATGATTGATGGCATACATCTTGCCCTTTGTCTTTCCTTCCTCTCTCTCTCTCTCTCTCTCTCTCTCTCTCTCTCTCTCTCTCTCTCTCTCTCTCTCTCTCTCTCTCTCTCTCTCTCTCTCTCTCTCTCTCCCCCCCTCTCCCTTCCTTTCTATAGAGGCTATGATTAATAATAACAATCACTAGTGGGCATGCACAGTAACCATTTGACCTCTAAGGAAATGGGATCTAAGTCTCTAATTGATCAATTACTCTATTGATATTGACTTATTTGTTTATTATTTTTAAAAGAACATTAGAACTATACTTGTTACTAATAATACATGCACACCAAATGAGTCAGTACAAACGTAAGTAGAGTGGAGGCCAGTATGCTTCAATGTACCTTGATTTGTGTCCATTGAAGTCATTGCTTTGATGTGGGCTGGTATGTACATGTTTTAGTACAAAGGTGTAACACTATAGCTGTTAGATCTAATGAGACTGCTTGTCTTGATTACATTATTGCCATGGTAATTGGAATATTTCATGATTAGCCTTCTAAGTGTCACAAATTTGATAAGAGACAAGATATTAAATAGCTTTGGAAACCATTTCTATGTGTGATGCATTGAAATGATGGTGCGTTGTTTACAAGTATATGCATGTATGTGCATATAATGTGGTTGATTAAACGTGTTGTATTTAATTGCTTTGTTGTGTCATTGTTTTAGAAGAGACATCCTACTTGTATATGTGATATGTCCTTTGATTGCTTTGTTGTTGTAATCGAATGCAATGAAACAGATGCCAACTACATCTGATGTGTGTATGTTCACACTAGAAGCACCTCCTCCTACACTGTATCCTAGATGCTTCTTAATTTTGTCCACCTCTAAAATTAATTTTTTTAATTAAGAATAAAAAGGAACACATTTAGCTATACAAGTAAAACCAGCATATTATTATTTTAAAAAAATAATAAAAAGTTTGCACACAGCAATCAGCATTTAAAAACTACACCAAGCTAGTTATATCAGCGAGAGCTTTAGCAAGTTGTTTATTTCTGGCCAGTGTACTTAAGGACAAAGAGACCCCTCTCGATGCTGCTGGCGATGATCGTGCCACTTGTGAAGTAGGGATAGTTTGACCAGGAGCCTGAGAAACCAGGGGCACTGCAGTCTGGGGCTACATCAAAGTATCCAACTTCCGTGAGCTCTCCTCCTTCAATGTTTGAGACATCAAGTATGCGGAGACCAGCACAGTAGTTTGATTGGTAGGCAAGGTTGCCCCTAAAGAGGGAGAGGGGGGGGAGGGAGGGAGGGAGGGAGGAGGGGAGGGAGGGAGAGAGAGAGAGATGATGTTAGTATTAAAAATATTTTTAAAAAGGAGTAGTTTTGTGTTGTGGGAAAGAAAAAGTGGGGGGGGGGAGGGAGGGAGAAGTAGGCAACATCAGAAATGTGTAACAATCAGGGCTATGGTGGCCCAGAATGCATATCTTTACCCATTTATGTCAGTCAAAACCCAGTCATGTGTGAAATGTGATATACTTATATGTCACTAGTAAAGCCTAATGGAGCACATTCTGATTATAATGACTGTTGATGGAGTGTGGTTAGTGATCTCTTATTAGGTCATTCATTTGTATAAATGTGTGTGGCATAAGAGCTGCCAACAATAGTGTAGCTGACATCAGACTTAGTAGCCCAGACAGTACTAGTCTAGCCTATGGTCATTCATTACAACTTATTACAATTCTAATAGATTATACTATAATTCAGTATTGTGTGATATTAGGTTCCTCTATCTATTGGAGTTCTTCTCTCTCTTTTCCTTTTGCTTTATTTACTCTACATTGTGACATCATGCATTTTATTCTTTAATTTGTTTGTCCTGGTGGCATTTGACAGTAAACAGTATAGCAGTTAATTACCACTTTCTAATGCAATAACAATATTCAACAGTGTCCAAGGTATACAGTCCTACATGTACAAAAACTAGGGTGCCTAAATAGGTAAGACTATACTCTTTATTTCTAATGTTGGTTATACGTGTAATGTATTTCCAGTGTAGGTCATTGAAAGTGGGTATAGTTTTTAATAGTTTCAAATCTAATGGTTATGCATGGTTACACCGTACAAGTTGATTTATTGGCGATTGGCGGTTTTATGAAGAAATCGCCAATATAAAATCTGCCATTTTGTTTTAATCTGAGCATGCTCAATGGCACATCGCACAAAGTCGTCAACATAAAATTTGCCAATTAACTTTCACAGGCAAATTTGCCAAATATTACTTTCGTCAATAAAATTAATTATGGTATTGCATACATAGTCATTCCACCTGGGTAGCAACTTAAGATTAATGGGCTTATATTATGTCCTTATTTTGGGCAAAATTTTTGAGTTGATTCCAATCAAAATTTACAATTTTAAAAAAGTTACTCTAAAATTTGGCCAATAATATTTTATCTCAGATGCATTTACATGTTCTTATGTTGCATTGACATTTTGAGCTAATATAACCAAAATTAGATTTTTTATGATTTTTGAAAATTCCTCCAAAATTGGGCCAAGGCTCCTGTACTATATAGTACACAATAATTGAAAAATGACTAGGAGAGAGAATTTTTATAATTTTTTTAAAGTTCTTATGTTGCGTAGAATTTTTTTTTAATCAAAATTGGATTTTTTACGAATTTTTAATTTGCTTCAAAATCAGGCCAAAGTCCCTGTACTATAGTACAGGGTCTTTGGCCATTGGCCAAATTTTGCCAAAAAATAAATAATAAGAAATATACATTTTTATGATTTTAAAAATACATAATATAAGTCCTTATATTGCATAGAAATTCCAGCTAATTTTGACCATAACTAAAATTTTACGAATTTTTGAATTTGCTCAAAAATCAGGCCAAAGACCATGTACTTTCATACAGGGTCTCGAACCAAATTTTGTCAAAAATGACTAGGACAAAATTTTCCTTTTAATATTTCTTAATACAAACTATACATGCCCTAATATTTTTTAACAAAGACATATGGTGAGCGACATATGGTGAACGGTTGCACGGTCACTTTAACTTCACTTTTGTCAAAATTACACAAATACTGTATAGATGGAAAATTTTGCGGGAATTTAATTTTGCGCTTTGTGTTTTAAAAATAAACGCATAATTAAAAACTGTAAAATTAAAATCACGTGGGCTCGATGGGCGTATATCATTAGCATCGTGTACGTGTGTACGCGTGTGGGCGTGGTCAAGACAACGTGGCCAAATCGCATAATTTTAATTCGCAAAATTAAAAAACATTCAAAATTTATTAAAAACGCAAAATTAAATTGCCGCAAAATTTTCCGTCTATACGGTAGAACATTAATTATTATTATCATTATCATTATTATCATCATCATCATCATCATCATCATTATTATTTAGACTTTACTTGATGTAAAGATTGTGATCGGTGGCTTGTTGGCTAGAATAAAAGCTACCCTGCAGGACTGGATTTGTCAGGTCCTCAACATTCCAGATCATAGTACGTGTGTGTGGATTAGAACCATACAACTCGTCCAGTTCGTCATCCAAAAGAAGCCTTGTTTGCTTCTCATTGAGCCACCCTTGGTGAGTGTAGCGGTATCCTTCGTAAGACATCCTTCCCAGCATTTTCATATCGTTTTTGTCTTCTACATCAACGATTGTTAGCGTGTTTTCGTTGTAGCAGAAACAGATCTCCTTTCCATTGTATCGTGCGTCTACGCCTTTGTATACGACACACTGGGCATCATGGACATAGCCATCCTGTCCAAAGCATCCTGTCAAATAAAAGTAATGATGTTTTATTTATATTCATAACATTGTAGCCTTATAATGACATTTCATTTTGTGATTGAAACAAAAGTCATACTTATTATATTAATGAAGATCTAGACCTAGATTATCATAAAGTAAATCACAGACACAGTTGTAGAACCTATTAAGAGCTAACTCTATAAAAAATTGCTGGTATAATTAAAAGCAATTTATTGAAGTAGATCTTATAGCTTGATTTTGTATAATAACAAACATGTATATAGCTGTTTATTATAATGGAAATTATGGAATACTATTGTATATACATACCTGCATATACATATCTCATTAGAATTACATTTAATTTTACGGGTGCAACTAGCTGTTAATTTTGCAATTGAAATAAAATTCATAATTATTTTAATATTATCAATAATTGCATCAAAAAATTGCCTAATGTTTTTTTGAAGTAGCTTCTTATATATAAATTGGGTCTACGCTCATTTTGCATGCATATTTTAGCTGCTTATAATGGAAATCATGAAATATTTGCATAATTGTTATACATACCGGCATATTGTGGGTTTTGAGGGTCACGGATGTTAACAACATGAAGGCCACTGGTGCAGGTCCTGGAGCCAACAGAATAAAGATATCCAGTCTCTTCGTTGATGACAATGTTATGAGATGAACCAAATTCACCATAATGAGTATCTTCTTTCAGTACATTGACGCTACCGTCATCTTTTGCCTTTAGGTTCCTCAGTCCAAGCAGATCATATACTTGTAGTCCGTGATCAAAAGCTTCGCTGCCAATGAAAGCGTGATTGGCATAAACCTGAATTAATTGATATGAGGCGTTATGTGCAATAATGCAGAATTATATTACAATAAAAATATTAAAATTTATGTATAAAGTGTCATTAATTTGTTATGGAGCATCTTCATTTGCAAGACATTTCTAATTTAGTTTCATTGTTTTGGGATACAAATTAATGTTTGCAGCCATGTATACCATATGGCTAGAAAATTCCGTGGGGTATTTAATTTCGTGGATTTTGTGGGTAACTTCTTAACCATGAAAATTAATACTATGGAAATGCTCACTGCGCATGCACAGCATGTGAAAATTTATGACTTAATGCAACTGCACATGCGCAAAAACGCGAAATTTAATCCCTTCGAAATTAAAGAATTAAGAGCTTTTCACTAAAATACGAAATTATATACCCTCGAATTTTTCTAGCCATACGGTATATTTTTGAGGCATTAAATTTTTTGATTTTAGCTGAACTTTGAGAAATTAGACTCTTGCTCTTGTGATGCATGGTTGCATGCAATTTAGAGAATAATATTCTGACTATGAAAATTTGGAACTAGATGTGTCCCAGAATGAAAGTACTGAATCACTAATACCTATACTTAAATACCTTTATATCTCTCCAGCTGCTTCCTGTTGTATAAGTTGGTAGGAATCCAAGTACTTGTGGTGAAGTAGGTTCAGTGACATCCACAAATGACGTCCCATCATAGCAACCAATGATAGCGTATTCCTTCTTAGTTTCTGGATCAGTCCAGCCCCATATATCATTAGCATCACCATTGCAGCCCAAATCGTTGAGTGATATAAATGCTAAGAGGTCAACTTTATCGCACTCATATTCGCCTGCTTGGCCATTCCTATTTACAATAATTGCTTATTTTATAACCACTTAATAATAATTTTGTTGTCACTATCTCTTGGTATTTGCTTACGAGCATTCAATGTTGGATATGCTTCGTTTCTTCAGTGGGCACTCGTGCTTCCTGGCACATTTCTCAAACTCTGCAATCTTCAGTCTCATGACAAATGGCATCATAGAATTGGGATCTGTAATATAATAATTAATGCCTTTATAGTGGAGGGGCTACTGTAAATTTTGATATTTGTGCATTGCTGAAGCCTAATAGTTATACTAATTTAAAATTATTGTGTTTTGGGAATATGAAAATTTCAGCATCCAACTCCATTTTCTATATAAACTATTAGTGGATTACAGCATCTGAGACAGTTCTTTTACACTATTTAATAAGCTAAAAGCTGAGCTCCTCAAAATTAGATTATACCAATGCCAATTCAGCTGATGATTATAATCATCACAGTTGACATTGCAGTAATACAATAGTGCAAGCAAGAGTAGTAAAACAAGGGTAGCTTATACAAGGTTATACTGTAGGTAACATTGTTGTTCCTTGTCTCTCGCACATAAACCACCTCTGAGGCTAATAGATGCATCATTGTTAGCGGACGTGTTTGCTTGTTTGAGTACAAAGTAGCTATCAGGAAATCATGACTTTCTATCACCTATTAGTGACAAATGCCAGCTGATTCTTCTCTCCCTGGCTATCATTTCAATCTATTTTTGCGTTATCCACTCTTTCTAAAGCAACGCCTCTACTTTCTTACCTGCTTTCTGGCAATCCTTTGTGCAGTTGAGCAGTTTCAGCCCATCTCCAGCCACCTATTGAATAAATTGGAAAAAGATTTGAGACGCATCTAAAACTAATGTTAATTTTTGTTTCTTACGTAAGTAGCTAAGGCTAGGAATGCTACAAAAGTAAGAGTCTTCATTTTCTCTCTTTTTTAAGCTCTAGAATAAGTTGCAAGGTGACTGCGCTTAGCTGATTTGCAAAGGTCAAGGGCGTGGCTCGTATTATCTCGTGACTTATGCCGCAATTGTTCTAATTATTAAAACGTGAATAAATCTTTTAAAAATTAATTACTGCAGTAAAAAGCACAGATAAATGACAAAATTAATTTAAATCACATGACAGGACGTTTGTTATTATCATTATATTAACTATTATTTACTATTAATGATTAGTTATTATAAACAAGAATAACGACATCAAGATAGGTGAGATCTATATAATAATTAGCTTTTAAAACTTAATCATCGTCGCCACGCTTCAAGTTATCAAGACGAGCCTGAAGATCGTCAGTTTCAGCACCAGCTACAACTTTTTGTTTCGTCTGAGAAAGAGAAAAGGGGAAGGAGAGAGGAAAAACAAAAAGGAAAGTCAATCATAAGTATTTATATGAACACAGATGCACCAATCACAATTTAAAAATAATGTTTAAAAGCAGTGTCCTATAAATACAGTACTAGCTCCAAATTTTCGTCAGTCAAAAATTTTGTCAAATTTTAATCTCTTGTTAAAGTTAATTTTTGTCATTTTTGTCATTAATCTGTATACTACCTACGTGGAATAAAAATTTCGTCAAGGAAAAGTACCTAACGAATTTTGACGAAAATTTTGACCAATGAAATTTTGGAGCTATATAGTAGGAGACTCTGTTCTAATATTAAATTCTTACAGTGTCTGTACTGATGTGAGGTCGCTCCAGTCCTGGAGTTATTCCGGATAGTTCCTGATCTAACGAGATTCCCAGTTCATCTAAGACTTGAGAAACTATAACTTCAGTTTCCTATAGAGTAAAAGACATTACATGTATGTAAGTACATGCACATAATGCAGTACAATTATAAAGATAATGTAATTATTACAGGGTATTTTGTCGCAGATTTTTCCATTTTATAACTTTTCTGATACAGGCATGCATACATGTACATGTACTTCCTACCAAAATTGAAATTTTTAATGAATTTTTAAAGTTACTCAAATTAGGCCAAAGACCCTGTACTATAGTACAGGGACTATAGTACAGGGTCATAGGCCAAATTTCATTAAAATTGAAAAGGAGAAAATTTTCCATTTTTATACTTTTATCTGATGCATATACATGTTCTTATGTTGTGTAGAAAGTTTGAACTGATTCCGATCAAAATTGAATTTTTTATGAATTTTTAAAATCGCTCAAAAATCAGGCCAAAGTCCCTGTACTATAGTACAGGGTCTTTGGCCAAATTTCACTAAAATTGAAATGGAGAAAATTCTCCATTTTTATAACTTTTTCTGACACACACACATGTTCTTATGTTGCATAGAAAGTTTGAAGTGATTCCGATCAAAATTGAATTTTTTACGAATTTTTTAAATTGCTCAAAAATCAGGCCAAAGTCCCTGTACTATAGTACAGGGTCTTTGGCTCAATTTCGCCAAAAATGAAAAGGTGAGAATTCTCCATTTTTATAACTTTTTCTGATACACACACATGTTCTTATGTTGCATAGAAAGTTTGAAGTGATTCCGATCAAAATTGAATTTTTTACGAATTTTTAAAATTGCTCAAAAATCAGGCCAAAGTCCCTGTACTATAGTACAGGGTCTTTGGCTCAATTTCGCCAAAAATGAAAAGGTGAGAATTCTCTATTTTTATAATTCTTTCTAATATATATATATGTACTTATGTTGTGTATCAACTTTCAGCTTATCCCAATGAAAATTAATTTTTTTACGAATTTTCAAAGTTGCTCAAAAAGTTAAAATCATTTGCCATTTTCTACAGTAACATTAAACCATACTTCTTCTTCGTCTCCCTCTCCCAGTACGTCATCCATAGTGTCCGTCATTGTCTCCTCTTTGATGTCCATTATCTCCGACTCTCTCTCGAACTCCATCATGATCTTCTGAAGATTGGGAAGATTGATTTTTGAGTTCATTCTCTTCAACGCTTTAGTGACACCTAACGATACAAAAAGACATCAAACAGCCCGAGATAAATTCACAATACGAAAAGCAAACTTAGAAAAAATTTCCTAAGTCACACCCACCCACCTTTCATGGCTGTTGCCATGGAAGCCTGAGATTTAAGGGTCTGTATCTTAAGAGAAATCCCTTGTATGTTGGCCTTCATTAAGATAAACTTCTTGATAAAGGCTCGAGTCCTGACGAGGTCCTTTGCCATTATTTTGACGGCGTCCATTTGTCCACTCTTGGCCATCTTCTTTATGTCGGTGATAAGTTTCTTTTCTTGTCTCTCCAGGGCGGTTCTCTCTTTCTCTAGCTCACGTATCACCTGCCATAAAGGGAAAAGAAATAATACAAAAATAAAATGATTTAAAATTATACTTTTTATGCTATTGACATTAGCGTTTCTATTTATATCCATGCTGTGTACTTTTTATAGCATTTCTTTAAAGCAGATACATGTATATACTAATGATTCGTTGATTATACATATACCGTATTTCCTCGTGGAAACGCCTACTCCCTATAAACGCCCATGCCTGTATAAACGCCTAGAGACAGCACATAACTTTGACAATAAACGCCCATGCTTGTTTAGACGCCCATTCTTGATTAAAAGCCTATACCACACCCACCTACCCCATCCACGTGGTACATGTACCTTACGTAGTTTAGTAGTTTACATTCTACAATGGCAGCTGCAGCTGAGAAGGCTAAAGAAACTCAGAAGTTTTGATGTCAGTTTTAAACTACGTGTTGTGTCTATTGAAACATGGTGGTAAGGATTATTTTTTTGGTTATAAACGCCCACCTCGTATAAACGCCTACTTCATTTAAACGCCTAGCAAACAGGTCTCTATAAGAAATAAACGCCTAGGCGTTTCCACGAGGAAATACGGTAGTAGGTTCAGCCTTATACAACAAATTTTTGCAAATTTCAAATTTTAAAACTAAGTACAGGTATCGAGTCTTAACTTCAATACCATGTATTGTAGATACAACACTCAATACTAAGGACACTATTATATACTATACTGTATTATCAATTATGTATACATGTATTATACACAATACATAGTCCTCACTTTCTGGAGTGCCCGCTGGTTTTGTCTCAGCATCTCCTCCGGAGTTTTCCGTTTACCGAACAAAAAAGACATCTCTTGAGGCTTGCAGTCCAACTAGTCTTTAAAAATGAAGTATCTGTATGATGTGCTGCTCTAGATTGTATGTATTGATTTGATATAAGTATTAAGAGAAATGGCGTGTACAAATTATAACATGACTTTCATGTGACAGTGACACATCAAAACATCCGCCAT